>NC_081553.1:119508573-119808573 GCF_963082655.1 Stomoxys calcitrans
AATGATCGTTATTTTGGTTTTTTGGGTTAAGAGAAAGACAAGACAATGTTTTTCCAAACTAGATGTGCATTTATATTTCATCAGGTATTTGCATATAAGCACTGTAATTACTAGTTTTTTCAAAAAACCAAAAAGGAGGTGGCTAAGGAAAAGTTGCCTGAAAGTAGGCAATTAAATCATAGAAATGTTAATTATAAGTCATTAAGTACTAAGAGAACACCGTAGCTCAAAGGTTTTCATTTTAATGATTGGCGTAATTTTTCACTCCCGCTCACGAGAGAAAAAATTTACTCACGCGCGACTTTTTTATTTCGACCGACGCATATTCACGCATGCTCACGAGTCGAAACACTCACGACTTACGGTAAAAAAAAAAAAAAAAAAAAAAAAAAAAAAAAAACTCTCGAGTCACTGCTAAACAAATATTTTTCCATGAAGCGAATAATAATTTTTTTCATGCGTCTCAAATCATATAGCATTTGAACGTACGAAAATAAATGCATAAAATATATAAGCCCTGCATAACCAGTTATTTGATTTTTTCATTTTTATGCATCTGTAAACAGATTCGTACGTTAAAATTTCGTATGATTTGAGAGCAGGCAAAAATTTTGTTTTTTACCACCACTGCGGTACAGGGTATTATTGCGCATTTGTCGGCTTAGAATCTCTTCCTGGTTCGATTAAGCTTTGCCCGTCTGTCTGTCCATGTATTTTTGTGATAAAGGTACAGATCGCATTTTTTGTTCGATTGATTTTGCACATGCCACTTCTTTGGCCTAAGGACGTACTCTATTGATTTTGAAAAAAATCGGTTCATATTTAGATATATCTCCCTTTTTTATCTTTCATCCGATGTGGCCTTTCAAGATTGTAGAAGCCACAGTTTAGGTCCAATCCTTACAAAATTTAGCATGAGGTGTTTTATTCAAGCTCCTCATATGTGTGCTCAATTTCGTCAAAATCGGACCAGATTTAGATATAGCTTCCACATATATCTTTTATCCAATATGGTCATTTAAGTCTGCAGAAGCCACAATTTTTGTCCGTTCTTTACAAAATTAAACAACAGGTGTTTTATTTAACGTTTTCACATGTGAGCAGAATTTCGTTAAAATCGGGCCAGATTTACATTTAGCTTCCATATATATCTTCCATCTGATATAGCCTTTCAAGGCTTTAACACGAGGTGTTTTATTTGACGTCCTCATTTGTGTGCAAAATTTTATTAAAATCGGTTCAGATTTAAATATAGCTCCCGTATATATCTTTCATACGATATGGACTTTTCAGGATGTGGTAGCCATAATTAAGGCCCTATCGTAGGAAAATCTTACAAGGTTCTATTCAATATTTCAATAGGTATGCAAAATTAAAGACTAAAGAGATTTCAACATAGGTACCATGTATTGAAAGTAGTCTGTAATCTCGGTGGTGTTAAACTTTAGTCGTTATTTTCTCATGAGTCGTGGGTGTCTCGTGAGTTGTGAGTGTCTCGTGAGTTGTGAGTGTCTTGTGAGTGTCTCGTGTCTCGTGAGTCGTGAGCATGATTTAAACCACTCACGCTCACGCAAGAAGAATTTTAATTCAATCACAGTCGCGCACGATCACCTAATTTTATTTGGATCTCACTCACGAAACACGTGACTCACGCTTTACACTACAACTCACGACTCACATGCATATCCCTAGTTGCATGTTGAACTTTTTCGACATCCCCAGAAAAAAAATTCAACGGGGGCTTCCCCTTCTAGTTCTGGCGACAATTGTGACAATGTTAGGATAGGTAAGAGTGGCAGTCCTTTACAGACTCACTTAGACAATTTTAAGTCCATTGTGATACCATAGTAGCGACAGACCAAGGCTTCTGGCTGGAATCGATCCCACGACCCCTTCACTGGTAATCCAAGCACGCTACCAACTCGGCTACCGGGGCGCCTAATTGTGATAATACTTTGCATAGAAGCCATGTAAAACATTTTCCTCAAAGAGGTGTCGCAGTGCGTCCCGTAATTCGGACTCGGCTATTTTAATTAAAAAAATTATATTTTTAAATAATATTTTTTTTTTTTTCATTTTAATTATGGTGCATGAAATCTTAATAAACACATTTTTTCTTTTTCATTTTTTTTATTTTCTTTTTTCTTTCTTTTTCTTTTTTCAAAACATTAAAACTCCCAATTGTTAACCTCCACAAACTCCCAATTGTTAGCCTTAAAATAGGCAACGATTTTCACTTTCTTAGACACTCCCCATTTAATGCGCCATAGCCCTCCATAATTACAAACATTAGGACTTACTCTTTACAGGCAATAAAAATTATGCTTTATTTTTGGCAAGATACAAGGATGAAACGAAACGTATCCTTAAACATTTCCTTTTGAAGGGGGAGCGAAGTTTTAATTTTCTTCACTTAGAATCAAGCAATGTAAAATAATCTTGAATGGAATAAAAATTATGTGCTTTTATCTCCGTGAAAACATTCATGAAAATGACAAATAAAAGCCATAAAATATAATTACTTAAACAAATTTCATAAGCTACATTATCAAATAGAAGAGAATGAGTGTTCGTTTTGTGGAGTTCCATGGAGGATAAGAACTACAACAATTATGTTTCGCGCATGACTTAATACCACAGTTATAATTAACTTAAGATTTATGATGGAGTTTCCTTAACAACCAAAAAGCACAAAAAAACCTAAGGAAAATGAAAAATGATAGGAAAATCTATAAGATTTTCCCCAACAACACATCTATGTACAAAGGGAGTAAGAATGCTCAGCCAAAGGCCAGAGTAAGGAAACTGAAACTTTGTTAACTTACAACCCATAAGGATACTTATTTGTTTAGGCCAAACACCATCAGATGATGAGGACAAGGACAACGAAGACATAGAACAAACTTACCTCCAACAATGACTTTTCAAACAAAATAAGGCTAATTTATCAGTGAAGGTAACACAAACATTGTTACAGACACCGGCAACCAGCATCAGTTTGAGTATCAGAGCTAACGCGTGGCTGTATTTGCCTGAGCGGAAGGCGGGCGGATGTGCTTTCGGCATCAAACACCTAGCGTTTCACAAGTGTAGCAGAGATATTAAATGTTACTCAAGGGATACATTACGATGAAATATTTCTTAAAAAGTGTCTACTACATTTTTTGGAAGGCAAAATGTGCGTGCAACATCTTTTTGTGCCACACGTTCCTTTTTTGGCTGTTTTTCTATCAGCCTTGCCTGCTTGCTGGAATTTTCTTTTCTTTGCATTTGGCGGAAAACGGAAAAACTTTCTCTTTGTACAAAACGGAACGAAACGGTTCATTTTTTGTTTAAAAAAATCTTTGAAAAGCAAAGAAGCCATAATACCAGAAAAGAGAAGCGAAGTGAAGAAGTTTGAAAATTCGTTACAGCAGGAAGGAGAGAAATGCAAAGGCAAAGAAAAACCCCAAAACCCACCCTCCAAGAACAAACAACAACATGTGCCATGACAAGCCTTAAGGCAGGGTGTTACAGTTCGAATACAAAATGTTCTGGGCTGCAAATGTTGTAAATACAGGAGCGAGTGAGCCAACAAGCGCCAGCGGCAGCAGCAGTGACGATGGCGGTGGCAGCATCTCTTGTATGTTTTCCGAAGAATTATTACAAGCCAAATAAGCAATATATCTCGAGGGATGAATGTGCTTTGGTGCGTGTTTTATTTTATTTCGTTGAATTACAACATGGTATTTGGATGGTGTAAAATGTTGCCAATGCCAATGATGCTGCCTTCGTTGCTACTGCTGCTGCTGCATGGCTTCTGGCTATACAACAGCCAGCTCCTGTTTCGTTATAAGTTCATGCTACATTATTAGGGGGCGACTGTCTTTATGCCGTAAGCTCATATTTCACAAAGGCGACTGACTGGGATTCTATATGAGTCTGTGTGTATGTGCAAAAGGCCTGAGAGGATGCCTCCCATGTTTAGAAATACAAGACACCCAAACACATACACACATACACCCTTGCGCACAAATACATACACCCTCACAATACGGAAAATGTCGAATGTTAAATTAAGAAAAAACATGGCCGTATAAAATATCAAAATACCTAACACAGAACAGTGCAAACAAATGGCACTTGGCAAGGCAGCACATCTTTGGTCATAAATCAAGGCCAAAAAGCCAAAAGGTTTAGAAACAAATAATGCGTAAGCTTTGTATCTCATATTTATTTGTTTAGTGTAAAGTACGAAACAGGAAACGGAAATGGTAATAAATATAATTACAGGTGTAAAGCCATAAATTTCACTTGACGCCCCTTACGCCCCTACCCCCAGGCTCTAAAACTCCTGTTTGAAGTCACATACATCCGAAAACCGAAGGCCGACAGGGGAAGTTTTAAATTTAGGCGAACATTTTTTTGTTGCATAGTGCTAGGAGATGGTCAACATTATTAAAAGTATATAAAGCCCTAAGGTAGGCATTAAAAATGAGTTAAAATGGCATTTAAATAGGTGGAGAAATAGGGCAATGGATGTTGAAGTTTATTGGAAAAACCGGAATATGTTATTTAGTAAATTAACAATAAGACAAGTGTTTTAAAAATTTTGCATAGTCTAAAATGATATTCGATTTTAGAATGTTCTTAAAGTATGAATTTTTTCTGTGAAAATTATTTTTGATAAATATAAAATATTTTTTGATAAGGTTGATAATTTCTTTTCATCATAGCTTGAAAGAAGGAATATCAGCACCATATCCTTTAATATATATGCGTATATCAAAAAAAGAAATAGTCAAATGTAAAAAACACTCCTTTTGAATAAAATAATAATTACAATAGATAAGTTTGGAGTAATTGGTAGCCTATTGTGTAGCTGTTAAAAATTTAAAGAAATATGGGATTTCCAGATTTTTGATGAAAACAATACGAATATCAATTTAATGATATTTCAAAGACATTTAATTTCATATTTCAAGTGTTTTGCCTTTTAGGGCGAGATCATTAAATTTTACAATTTTTATTTGTTTCTCTATCGAGACAAGCTCAATGATCATTTAAAATAATTGTATTTTGATTCTGACAGCCTGAATGTATGCAACTTATTATGGAAATTTAGTAATATTATTAATAGCCCATTTTGCAGCAGCTAAAAATCTAACACATATAAGTTTTAAACATTTTCAGCTTGCGCGTGTGCAATATATTTTGGTTACAAATTTAGCATTTGGAAAAAGGGACATTCAATACTATACTTTTAGTATTTTTCAATGTCATTTGTAGTTATACAGAAGTATAGTAAAATTAAAAATAAAATATACTTTTAACAGCTTGGACTTATACAAACTATTATGGGTTAATTGTAAAACAATTGGAGGAATACAGAATTTCTACCCTTTAGACAAAAATGAGTATCAAATAAATTTAAGCAAACTGTAAAACAACCTTTGAAAAATATATTTTTTCTTTTTTCAGCCTATGAGTATGCAATGTATTTTTTAATAGTGTCATCATTTGCTGAATATTGGAATGATAGCTTGATATCAATAATTGTTGGATTACAACAAATTTGTTTATTGCATTTGGAGATAAATGTGATAAAAAAGTTAATCCAAATGAAAATTATTTCTCAATTTCTAATTTTATGTGGTGCATAACCTGTGGCTTTCATTTTTCCATTGTAAAAAAATTTCTGATCACCTCAGTGATTGATCATCTCGAAAGAGAGATTAACACATCATTGAAAATTATTTTGTGTTTTGGTTAATGCAAAGCTTCTTAAAATTCCCTATGTTAGCAATATGATCTATAAAATTGACGTTTTACACATAGTGATTAAAAGGCTGCAATCAATGATATGAGAAATCTAGATGCCCCTTAATGTCTGCAATATTTTTTAAATATTTTATTATAGCAAATTAGATTGATATGAGGACAGAAGCGCATTTCAGCAAGCAGAAAAATGTTTTATATATCAATTTTTCTGCCTTAATATTTCATGTTTGTCTTTGCTGTTTTTTTTTATTCACCTCAAATTGAAAATTTCTAAACGAAATATGAGACTAGTCAATAACAAAAGTTATTCTATAGCAATTCACCCTTAAAATGGGAAAAATCTGCATAACTTAGCAACACCTTAATGTTGGCAGTTCATACTACCATGGAGTTTCATAAAGGAGTTCTGTGTTTTGGTTGAGAGTGTTGGGTAGTGACACCTTACTACGTATAATAGATAGTAGCAGTAGGAATAGGTAACTCAGGATAGGGTAGTTATGAAATCTAATATGGTGTATTTTAAGGGGAAACCTTAACTATGGTGTCTGCACTCTATACATGTGGAGGATAATGGTGAAGCTGCAACACAAGGCAATCCCAAGCAAGTATGCTAAAAACTCAAAATGTATATTTCAACAGCATCTTGAAGGCAGTAATGCTTAGAGTCATAGAAGAATCCAAAGACTTAGCATCAGTAGCAAGGAATTTGTGAGTGTGTGTGAGTTAGTATAACACAAGCTAACAATGAAGCGTGTAATTACAATCTTTTGTGCCACAAAGTTTGTAGTTCAGAATCACACACACACGCACACATCCGAAGAGAACCACCATCTCTTGCCCTCTCTCACAACTCAAACGTCGAGCAAGATAATGTAAAATGCTAAGAAATGAAGCATTCAGACTTTCTATGGAGCCTAAGCAAAAGGATTATAAAATAAGTAGGTAAAAAATTTGCTTGAAACTTTATATTTTTCTCAATTATTTTTTTTTTTTTTCTAGAAAAAAATAATGTCTTATTTAGTTTAGTCCCATTGTAGGCATTTTAAATTAAAACCCCTCACGTTACCTTAAGGCTACCAGGACTACCTTTGATGTACTTATGCATTTATTTTTATCTGTTTTTAATTTGCAAATTTGCCCATGAACACTCCATTAAAGAACAGGGGCAAACTTCTCACATATCAATGAGTGCTGTCCGATTCAAGTTTAAGCTCGATGGTAATGGGAATTCTTGTTGTAGCTGATTCCGAACGGCGTGTCGCAGTGCGATACCTATTTGAGGAGAAGTTTTTACATGGCATAGTTGCTTACAATTATTGCTCATGTTCTCGCCAGGATTCGAATCCAGCCGTTCAGCGTCATGCTAACCTCCGCCCTATAGTGGGCTTTGTTTTGAATCACCTTCGTATCACCCTTTATATTTTCTTTCCTCACTCTTCTGCTTCATAGCTCATCATATAACCCTTTATGCCAAGGAAAACGAAGCCATTTAGACGACCAACCAAACCATTTTCCAATCGTTGTCTTTGTATAACTAAAGTGAAACATGTTGCCATTTGTCTAACCGACCAAAGAAAAGGAAGATCATAAAAACGGCAGCGATGACGATACTCTCAATGTTCCCGGCATTCAACATTCTCGCCTCCATAAAGCACCAAATAAAACACCCAAATATAGAAGATTTTCTAGGCAGACGGACCTAGAAAATACCAACAGACATAAGGACATACATATTTTATATGCACCATACAAAACATTTTTCTATAAATTATAACCCAATGCCATATTGGGTAGGGTAAGCGCATGTGTGTGTTTGCCCATGTATATAAGGGCTTATTAAGGATAACAAAAGCTGGCACTGCTACTGCTCTGGTGTGAGTATGAAAGCGTGTGTAACATCAACAATTACACGTTTCATTCAACACATAAGCTTTGCCCCTGAAAAAGGGTTAAGTTGCCCGCGGCCCCCCCATCCCTACTCAGTCAAGAAGCGAAGGACATGCGTTCCATGTGCCAGGATGTTAGAAGGGAGTTTATTTTTTGAGATTTAGTTGTTGGTTGGCAAACGGGTGTTTGGCTTAACAAGATATCGTATAACCCAAAAGAGACATCCGCCAACGTATGCCCGGGCAAAGTGTCTTGCAGTCAGTGCATAATTACTTTACAAGTTCATTATAAGGTAACATAAATCTATGGCATAAAGGAAAACAATACAACCCGCATACCTTTTCAATGAATTTTGGTTCGTTGCGAAGTTTACCTTCATTAAGGTATTGCTGTATGGGTTTATGTTTACGATACACTTTCTTTTGTCAGTTTTTCCTGCTGCTTGCCTCACAAAAAGTGAAAAAATTAAAGCAAGGAATTTTGTGCGGAGAGCCGTAGTGAGAGTAGTAGAGCTAAAGATGTTAGGAAGACGAAAAAATCTCAAACGGAAGTATGGTTATAAACTTTAACACTTGTTTCTTTTGTATGCTCTTGTTCAAAAGCACTCTTGGCTTTTCGATACTCGTATTTCCGTTCAAAACCAACACTATTTGTGTAATGCTAGAAGGGAAGAAAGGTGTCAAAGAAGGAGTTATTTGAGCGAAGCAAAGGCGTATAGGGGTTAAAAATGCAAAAAAAATCAGGTATTTTGAGTGTATCGTAGGGATAAACATGATTTCACATTCTTTGATTATAAATGAGTCGAAATATCAAAAATTGGTAAGTTTATATGGAAGCTATATCTAAAAATGGCCCAATTTGTTCTATATTCAATCTTAACCGACTTACCGAAATAAGAAGTATTTATGAAAATTTTCAAAGGGCTGGCTTTATTGATTCGATAGTTAGCGTGCTCTTCAGAGACAGTCAGACGAGAATGAGGGTTCGGTCGACTTTAAATATCATGGCGATGAAGATCAGATGGTCTTAGACCAAGGATAACAAACGTAATGACAAACGTATAAAGCTAAATTTGTAATTTGATTAAGCTGCTAATTATACAACAGCGACATCTTTTGTCAAGTAAATAGAAATTAGAGACTCACTTTTTCAATTTTATGCATTATCGGGTAATAAATAAAGCTTTCATTGGCTTCAGACCCCCTATTCAGCGAAATCGGATAAAAAAAAAACCCTTCAGACCCTTTATAAGGAGATCGGCCTATATGGCAGCTATATCTAAATATTATCCGATCTGGGCCATATTCAGGTCAGATGCCGGAAGGCTTAAAATAACTCACAGTTTTAAACTTCAGCGGGTAATAAATAAAGCTTTTATGGTCTTCAGACCCTTTATGAGGAGATCGGTCTATGTGGCAGCTATATCTAAATATGGACCGATCTAGTATTTACGTCAGATGTCGGGAGGCCTAAAATAACCCAATGCTGCTAATTTCAGCGAAATCAGGTAATAAATATAGCTTTTATGGCCTTCAGACCCCTTATCGGCAGATCGGTCTATATGACAGCTATATCTAAATATCTAAACAAATTTCAGCGAAGTCGAAATATAAACCAACGGGTTTTGATTTTGTTTCTTTTTTAACAACAACAACCCTTTAAGGAGCCAAAGCAATGTGGTGTGCAAAGTGGATAGGGCAGACTACAGTAATGGCGATTTCGACCTTACCAGGGGCCCCATCAGACTGTTATGCCACTAAGAGATTACATCATGTCATTTAACGGCAATGAAAACTATTTTGCAAGTAAAACTTAATAATAATGATAAACAATCTTTTGATTTAATTTAAGTACTTAAAACTAACACTTTTCATAATATCATCTGTAAAGCTTATGACTTCCAAAGCTCAATAAGTTTGTCATCCAACCCAAAACTTTCCAAAATTCTAATATTATCAACACCATAACAAAAATATTATTATTTAAACATTTATAACACTTACTTATATTAATCCCTTTCACATAAATTTCAACTATATCGAATTTAATCCCCCACCCCTGAATATTTTTTAATGCTTTAAATGTATCTTCAATGAAAATAAATAAATTTAAAAAAAATGCTGAAGAGCCACACACAAAAATTTATGTTTCATATAACTCAACACTTAGACCAACAATTTAACACCAAGGCAATTTTTTAACACCATATGTTGCATAAAATATATATAAATTGTCTCAAAACGACAAAACATGTGAATTTTTGTCGCAGCAGTCCAGCGTAAACTTGGGGCAAGAGCAAATATAGGCTCAATGTTCCCCGGGCATTGCCGCCATTGCCGTAGCAGCAAGGCTGTTGTCTTGTTTCGTTTTTTTTATGACTTTGGGATTTGATTTAAGCTCGTTTGGTTAGGGCTTAAGGATAATATGCTGGGTGATGCCTATAATTTCCGTTTCTTTTGCCATATCTCTTTCTCTTTCTTTCGGAAAGGAAGGCAATTTTTTATTTTGGAAATTTATTGAATTTAATTTCTTTATAATTTAAAAAACCGAACATCCAACAACTGTTGTTCGCTCATAATTTTATTAAGGACCAAAAAGGAAAGAAACCTTCTGCACCAAGGAAACAGAACATAGGCAACGAGAAAAAGTGAATTGCACAAACATCTATGGTGCTGAAATTGAAGCCTTTCAATGTTGTTGCGTTCGTTTGTTTGTTTCGAACAACAGCTGTTGCTCCCAAAAAAATATATATATCTAACGGGTTAACAGAATTGCTTTTCAATTTCAAACTGCCACTTAAGGAGTGTGGGAGCTTGGTAATGGAAGGACAAAACGTATAACTAAAATAGCCAAAATATACTTCTTCCTTAGGCGAAATGTTTTTTTGATTGTTGGCTGGGGGGAGTGACAGAGAGACGGTACATTTGCCGCTATTTTTTGCAAAGCCATGGCCACCAACAAAGGGAATGGAAGAAATATCTGTCCTTAATCCCTTTATTTATGGCCACGCATTTGAGACTTCATTTTCTTTCGTTTTTTGTTGTCTTAAAAAAAAGTCTGCTAGATGGGGTTTCTGTGGCTTTTCTTTTTCTTGGGAATCTTTGGCCATTGGGTCCTTTGGGATGTTTGTTTTTCAGAGATATAAAATTGCTTAATCAAATGATTTAAGCTTACTCGAAGTAAATTGATCAGAATAATAAAATTAGAGAAAGATTTTTATAGAAAAACACAACAAATTAAAAAAAAAATATATAATCAAAAATTATTTACAATTTATTAACATAAAAAATTAAATTAAATTAATTATGCAGAAGAAAATAAAAATTTAAAAAAATTGTGGAGGGCAACAAAAAAAAAATATTTTAATATTTGTAATAAGTTAAATAAAAACAAGTTATGGTTCATTTCGGACCATAATTGAACTGAATATTGGATACCATAGTAGAAGTCATTGTGTAAAATTTCAGCCAAATCTTAACAGAATTGCGCACTGGGGCTGGGGAAGTATAATAGGGAGATCGGTTTATAGGGGAGTTGCATTAGGCTATTAAAGTTCATAAGAGAAGCCGTTGAACAAAACTTGAGCCAAATCGTATAATAATTGCGTACTCTGGAGGCTCAAGAAGCCAAAACCCCAGATCGGTTTTTATGGCAGCTATTATCATTCTTAATACAGTTGTTGGAAGCCATAACAAAACAAGTAATGCTATATTTCAGCCAAATCGGATAGGAATTGCTCCCTGTCTCAAGAAGTCAACACCCCAGATCGGTTTATGTGGCAGCTATATCGGGTTATGGACCGATTTGAACTATTCTTAGCTCAGTTGTTGAAACTCATATCAAAACACCTCATGCAAATTTCAGCCAAATCGGATAGTAATTGCGTCCTCTAGAAGTCAGGACCATATATCGGTTTATATGGCAGCTATATAAGGTTATGAACCGATTAAAACCATACTCAGCACAGTTGTTGATAGTCATAATAAAACACGGCATGCAAAATTTCAGTCAAATCGGACGAGAATTGTGCCCTCTAGCGGCTCAAGTAGTCAAGATCCCAGATCGGTTTATATGGCAGCTACATCAAAACGTGGACCGATATAGCCCATTTACAATCCTAACCGACCTACACTACACTAGGAAGTATTTGTGCAAAATTTCAAGCGGATAGCTTTACTCCTTCGAAAGTTAACGTGCTTTCGACAGACAGACGGACGGACGGACATGGCTAGTTCGACTTAAAATGTCATGACGATCAAGAAAATATATACTTTATGCGGTCTAAGACGAATATTTCGAGGAGTTACAAACAGAACGACGAAATTAGTATACCCCCATCCTATGGTGGAGGATATAAAAATCAACTAAAACTAACATTTAATAAAATAAAATGCAGAACAAAATAAAAATTAAATAAAAAATGGTATAGGGCAACAAAGGGTGAATTGCCACCATTCTAACACCGTAGGATAGGTGCTTCATAAAAATGATAGGGGTTTTCCATGTAAGCGGATGGGAATTGGGACCGGTCCCTATCAGCAGAGGTCCCTATAACCAGAAGATTTTGAATAGCTAAGTCTGTTTTTTTTCGTCTTCAACTTCATGGCTTAATAGGGCGATACATTTGACATGGAACTTCAAGAACTTTTATTATGTCATCAACACAAGAGGCCAATGAGAAGGAAAATGGGGAAAATGTCTCCACTAAATGTTCTTTGAAAGCCTTAGCTTTCTTTTCATCAGATCTACACCACTCGCTAAAGTTGAGAATGGTCTCAAATAAATGTGAAATAAAATCAAAGAAAAAACTTAACAAAAATGAAGTAAATTAATTAAAATCAAATCCAGAAAAAAACAAAATAAAAAAATGGTACAGGATATAAAAATAAAAAATACAACTAAATCTTTAAATAAATTAACTAGAAATAAATATTAATTAAATAATTTTGAAATTTCTTTTAAATGCGAACATTTCTAAACATCATCACTACAGTTACCCTTTGTCGATTTTCATAGTGATTTTCTTGCTCACTCCCTTTAGCTTTGGAAATTAACAATTTTAATTGTTCAAATTGAAGGGCATCTCGGTTGGTGTCATGGTTTTCTTTGGTATTTGGAAAATCTCCCTTTCAAAGTGAATAGATATCTTGGTGCGGTTCTTACTTTCAAGTTTACTTACACAGACAGGCAGGCAAACGGACAGACAGACACTCTCTTGGTGGAAGCCAATTAAAATCATGACAATAAATCCTATTTGTATTTTCTGTATTGGGTGTTTCCGCCTAAAGGCCCACATTCCATTGCCAGGGAAAAACGCCCGCTTGAAAACAATACAAAAAAAAAACCAAAAAAAAAATAAATAAAAAATTGTCTATGTCTCAAAACAAAACAGGCAGCTGGGTTTTAACTACCACAAGAACAAGAAAGCTATAGCTAAAAATTGACTTTAAATTGTAAATTTTCAGAGTTTTTCGAACGTTTTTTGCGCTTGTCTCGAGAACTGAGAAAAAGCAATTAAAAACGCATTGCACAAAAAGATTTTTTACAGGCGATAACTAAACGAAGGTTTAGAGGCATTTGAGGTAAGTACGCCTGCTGCTGCATACAACAAATGAATGTAAGCTAAGAACGCAAGAGGAAAAAAAAAAATACCAGAAGGCAGCCGCCAGAAGTAACAAACCTTAAATAAATGCACGTACTTACTTTCAAGTTGGAAATAAAATAATTGTGTGTACGTTGGTAAAAGAACCAACAGCGACAGCATCCCAAAAGGCAAACAAAATTTTCCTCTATTTTGTTGTTGTTGGTAAAGATTTAAAGAAGAACGTAGCTGAAAAGCAGACAAAAATGTTGGCGATGAATGATGCCGAGTTGTGGGCCTCTTTTGTCTCTTGCAAGAATTACTATGGTCGTCGAAAAGTAAGGCAGCAATGGCGTTAAATGAGTAGGCGTGACGAATCCGTGCTTAAATAATTTATGACTTTTTTTTCAAAAAACTGGTTATGGGTAGCTTCTTGATGGCTACCAATTTTACCTTGGACGGTTGTAAAAAATAGTGAACTTGCTTCACTTCACTTTCATAGATGTGAGTGTTACGGGCTTCTGGTTGTGTTACTTTAGAATCATGCTTTCGCATATACGAGAATGTACTCCCCCCTTGTTGTGTGTTTAATTAAAGCCATTAATTGGTTAAAGAATACCATTGGAAATTTATAAACAAATCTGGGGGAAACATCTATGGACAATAGGCTTAAGGGCAATAAATATCTAAGAAACAGAAGCATTTTGTAATGAAGTTCAAAAAGGAGAAAAAGAAGCTTAGAAGCCCAAGCAACGTTGTTTTAAGGTAAATGGTGACATTTAAGATCTTTTATTTTACCATATAACCGAGATGGTTCGTCTAGCGATAGCTTTTTGAAATATTTGTCCCCATTGGACTACCTATTTAGTGGAGCTGATAAAAATATGTATTACACCAAACATCTAGAGATGATTCATAAAATTAAGGCTGTCATTGCTGACATAGAGGGGTAAGACTACTGCAGCACTATCTGAGATTTTACTAAATCGTATTACAACAATTGAAGTTTAGTTAGTGGATTATAGTTGATAAAGGCAGTAAATATCAAAGAATATAAGAAAAGTTCTTTAAAATGAAACTATCAACTACACATATAAAAATAATTTTCAAAAAACAACAACTTTTGTCGAAAAAACGACGACAAAATTTGTAAACTTTTCTGAAACAATTTATTTTGAATCTGCAGTTTATATCACAGAATAAAGGAAATAGTCATAAAAAAAATATTAACTACACAAATAAAAATAATTTTGAAAAACAACAACTTTTGTCGAAAAAACAGCGACAAAATTTGTTAACATTTCTGCAACAATTTATTTTGAATTTCAAATTTGTTGTTGAAAGGCATACATTGCAAGCCAACATTTAACAACAACATTATTTTTCATAAACATAACAAAACATCATTAACTAAACCACCTTATGTGCTTTGCTGCTGCACTGCTTTGGTGTGGTGGTGTTTTATTTTCTTTGTTTGGCTCGCGCGCTTGCTTGTTCTCTTCGCTTACTGCTTGCTCTCCAGTTTTTTCTCTGTCACTCTCAATACTATCAATTAGCTTACAAACAATTTTATAATTTTGGCGCCACGGAGATTTGACGTCATGAGCTCATATTTGGTAGTTTTCCACGCATTCTCTAGCCTATTTACATAATTGCCTACTTACACATTCTCTAGCCTACTTACATAATTACTGCGTAGTAATAAGTTCATCAGTTAAATTAAATTTAAAAAGGTGGAGAAACCACACACATTTTTTTTTAATACGAAACACATTTTCTGTTTTCCGAATTTTCTAGAATAAATTAAAGAAAAAATGAAAAAGACAGATTTTCATCGGCCGTGGGATTCGAACCTTGTTATTCAAATCATGAATGGCTTGTGAATCTGGTGTGCTACATAGTAGTAACAACTTACTCAACAAAAGATTTTATTGAAAATACACAAAATTTCAATTATTTTGTCTTTCAAGTCTCTGCAATCTACTTCAACAAATAATGTCTTCAATTCAATGCTAAAATTCGTTGAGATATAACTGCTTCGCATACAAATTTTTAGTTGGTTTTTTCTTAGAGTAATTTTTTTCTCTGTATCAAAAACCGCAATTTCGAGCCATTTCAATAAAGAATAAAATCATGGAAACAGTTTATCTCGCAGTTGTTTTACTACTTGCTTAAAACGTTTACTTTACGTGAGCCACCCTGTGCTTTAAAATTTTTACTTAAATTTTCAAATTGCTTTCAAAAAATAGGTACTAAGCTCTCCCTCTCCTTTTTCTTAGTTGAAATCCTTATGGTGTTTCTTACCCCCTTTTAGCTAGAAGTGTACATACCTTCCGATCGAAGTTTTTCCTTGCAAAAATTAAAACGTTTTTTGCCTACTCCATTCACATAAATGTGATGATGGAGAACAGTAACAGTTCATAACAATCATTTGAGTTCTTACTTCCTCTTTCGAATGACTATGTGTGATTAAGTAAACCTTAGTTTCCTTCCTATGGCTTTGGCAACAATATCCTGAAAGCTTTAAAGCAAAAGCCAAAAAGTCAGTTTTCCTTAGGCAAAACACATACCTCAATGGAGAAAGGATATACGGGCATGAATTGGATGAAAATGGAAAGATTTATGTGGTTCATATTCACACTTTCTAAAAGCCTTGCTGCTGGCCTCCAACAACTGGGTAAGCAAAAAAGCAAACTTCGGATAGGAGGCATTGAATTGGAAACATACGAAATCTGAAATGAGATTGTTAAGTATGCACATGGTGTAAGTCACCAAACATTATGTTCTTGTAAGACAATTTTCCCACGAAACTTACTTTTTATGAAAGACTTCTGTTTATGATATGAGGCCTATTACTTATACTTATATAAAAGACACATCTTTGAAGGAATAAGTTTCAAATGTCATCAGCAATACTAAGAAGATAACCACCATAGCAGTTTTTCGTGAAACCTTAACTAAGTGATCTGCATTATAGGCGAACTATTAACAAACAGATAAAAATAATTTTGAAAAACAACAACTTTTGTCGAAAAAAAAAACTACAAAATTTTGTTAACTTTTCTGCAACAATTTAATTTGAATCTTGCAGTAAATATTTTTCAAAGTGGCCCCTTTCCCCAGATATAACAATAAACAATAAAATGTTTATCCAAAGATTTACCAGTTTTTAGAAGAAGTGAAATTGGTCAATAGAGAGAGGTTTATATATCCTTTATAAGGATATGGATCGGCTTGGGCCATACTTGACGTAAGTCATATAAGTGCTTAAACATTTTGTTCTTCAGGGGCCAAAAAACTCAAATATGCAGATATAGAGCTACATCAAGTTCTAGACGACGTTTACACCAATTTAAACCATAATCGACATGGATTTTTGAAAGTCGGTATAGAAGTCATTGGGCAAACTTTCAGAATTATAAATACGCCTTTTAAGGAGCTCAAGAAATAAAATCGATATGTCGGTTATATAACTGTATCTAATCATGAGCTAATTTGAACTTTCGATAGATGGCGGAAATGATAAGATCATGACGATCAAAAATGCTCATAAACAAATATATAGAAGTGTTACAAACTGAATGACACCGTAGCTTAGAGGTTATCACGATTGCCTTTAGGAACGCCTGGGTTCAAACCCCCGTCGAAAACAACAGAAAGTTTTTTCAGCAGGGTTAATATGTAAGTTCTAAGCGGTAACGCTCTTTGGCATGCTGTTCAGTTTTGGCAATAAAAAGGAGTTTAAGCCTTAACTTATATCGGACAACGCTCACCTTAATGAGAGAAGTATCCCCGCTGATTCCTAAGAGAATATTCATGGGCAAATGTGCAATTTACAAATGGAATGGCATCACTTACTATGGTGGAGGATACTCCCTATGCCTTCGCACAGTAATTCAATTCAGGAGTTCAGTTTATATATAAATCCAAATTTGCTTCTTCTCACATATCAATAAGAGCTGTTCGATTTAATTTTTTTTTTAAGCTCATTGATAAGCCTCGTTTTTATGGCCGAGTATGAACGAAGTGCCGCAGTGCCTCTTGTGGAGAAGTTTTTACATGGCTGCTATACCAAATGGTACAGTACCTTCCAAATGTCGCCAGCATTAAGAGGGAATAACCACCGCTGAACATTTTCATGATGTTCTCGCCAGGATTCAGGCGTTCAACATCATAGGCGAACATACTAACCTCTGCGCAACGGTGGCCTCCTCAGTTTATATGAGATCTACATATTTATGGACCCATCTGGACTGTATATGGTGGAGTTCATATGTGCAATTTTCTTCCAAATTTCTGTGGAGTGTGGATAAAAATCGTGTTTTTTGGGGTTTTTTCTAGTTCAATTGGGAAATGAGTTTACGTAGGAGCTACATATATATATATCTAATTATGAATCGATATGGCCCATTCTATATTCCTCCTATTTATCATCGACCTACCTCACATATTACTCCCACCCATGGTTATCTAGAATGAAGCATTTCTTGCCATTATAAGCCAAAGTACATGAGCTATTTTGCAATAGACAGGGGCCTTACTATATTTAGGCAGTATTCGATTTTGATATTTATACGCAATGCTACATCGAATGTGGTGTGCTCTATGCTCTCCTTCTCTTCAATTGACTAGTTTTTTGCCGAGAAAGGCATTTATCACATGTGGTTGTTGATAATGGTGGCGGTAGTGTTGGTTATGGTGTTAGTACTGTTTATATTTCTCTTATAGGGAATGCGTGTGTCTCAAAACCATATTAACTAAACTTACTCTCCCCTTCCCTCCCTGAGCACACTTCACATATTTTTGGGGGTACTCTTCTGCCTTTATTCAACACAAATAACGAAGAATGAATTTGCTATTCATGGCTGAAGTACACTTAAGTCTATGGCTGTTGCTGCTGCTATGTTCACTGCAAGCCTGGGCTAGTGTTAGTACATCCTTTCCCTATGAGTGTATGTGTGAGTATGTGCTGTGTGTAAATGTATTGCATATTAAGTTATTGTATATTAGGTGTTAAATCAGATAAATTTTCGCATAATACCGCATGCAGCACTTGGATTTTACAAAGATTAACAATGTGCAGCAGCTATATTCATTGGAGTTTGCCGACTATTTTGCTGTTGCTTTTGTGTTGTGCTCTTATAAATGATCGTATACCCCCTTCAAACCCATATTTTGTTGTTGTTGCAATGCAAAAAAAAGTCTGTCCTGGTGTCGGCTATCGAATACCACTGTAGCTCTAGCATAGATGCAACGTAAAAGTGCTCTCATACATTCTGTTGTTGGGGATGCTGCTGCAGCACCATTTCATTCCTCCTCGCTACGTTTACATGCATGTTTAGAGTATTTGCTTTATATTCATACATAACCATGCATGCATTTGGTTTGGTTGAAGGTATATTGGCCATAGATTGCTTTGGCTTGCGTTTAAATGTTTGTTGGCCTTCTGGCTGTGAACCGACAGGCAGACAGACACTGCCGACTAACTCCAAGTTAAGTTGAACAGCAAATTTTTTTTCATTGGTTGTTATTTTTGAGAGCCCTGCCGGCGGGCATGTTCGTTGTCTAGTATGTTTGAATATTCCCGCTGTAATGAAGTTTAAAAAAAGCTTTATTTTGCTAAAAGAGGGGGGTTAGATTTTCGGCAACACACACCACACACCATAATTCAGATTCTTTCGCGCCTTTTTGTTCCTAGCTGGCCTAAGGGGAACATTTTTAACCTTTCGTGGCTTGAATGGGCATGGAATGAATATTTTGTGTTGTTTGACAAGAAAATATGGCAACACTATTAGAAAGGAGAGCACAGGGTATGTATTCAGTGTCAATAAATAGTTAATGGCTTAGTATTGCTTTGAACTTTTTGGTATTTTGAGCTAAATGTGATCTTATTTTAAACCAAAATTGAAATACGAAAAAACAAAGGAAATCGAAGCAGCCACTAGTCCCAATATGCAAAATTTGTTTCTGGTGGTCTTATCAGGATTTCAACCCAGGCGTTTAGCGTCATAGATGAATATAAAGGCCCATGTGCCATGGTGGCAAGTATTCTAGGTGATATCCGTTGTTACACTGAAAAAAGTTTGTCCTTATTTTAAGAATTAAAAGATTAACAATCTTTATTTAAAGACGATGAATTTTCCAACATTTTCCCTTTGGTGAAAATTTTTTCCCATATCAAGTTTTTTTTTTTATATTTTAAACGTGTGGTTAAATAATCCTTAACTTTGCGCCATGTTATTAAAGACAAAAATCTAAAATGAAGGTCAAAATATCCTTGAACGTTAGCAACTTGACCTTGGGAAAATAGCCTTACAACTAGGAGCGTCTTTAATTGTTAAATTTTTTTAGGTTAAAATGCTAAGTTTAGAAAAAGAAATTTTCAAAAATTAATAATTGTATAGTCATCCATGAAGAAAAACAAGAATCAAACAGCAATCAAAATTTGAAACTGATGGGCATGTCCGTTAGTAGATAGGTAATCAAATTTAAAGAAAGCATTTTTATTTTAAAGTTTTGGCTCGTTGTCATTGCGAAAATCCTACGAATAATGAAAAATGTTTAATTTTGGGACAACTTTTTCTTAGTGTACATGTTTGATAGTGTATAGGTATCCACAGAAGGGATATAGTCAATCATTAAGCTCCCATCATTTGTTTATATTATGCAACCATTTTTTTAATAAGGGTAAGCCCATGTTTATGCTTTTCTAAACGGCTATCGGAGCGAGTTGGTAACGTGGTTGGATTGCCAGAGCGAGGGTCTTGGGTCCGATTCCCTCCACAGGCTTTGGTCTGTTGCTACTGTGGTATCACAATGGACTTAAAACTATCTAAGTGAGTCTGCAAAAGACTGTCATCTAACCTAACCTGCAAATGCAAATATGTCCATGAACATTCCATTAAGGAACAGGGGCAAACCTTACCTAAGACCATGTTTTCTCATTTCTGACAATCTAGTGATCAGATTATAAATAAGACTCAAAATACCATCACCTTGTGGTCAGCAGTCATCCATTGCTCATCGTATATGAACCCATCAACAATAACTTGTTAAATGCGATCTCTAAGAAAGCGCCGTATAAATTGACTTTAGCAACTCCAAAAACGACTATTTGCGATACGAATGGACTGTGCAAGACTTTTCGAAACACAAAGATATCCCTACGTCTAATTAATCGTTATAAGGGCGCTAACATACCAACACAAGCACCAGGCCAGGTTTCCCATATCCCATACTGTCGATTGTTTGGAGTACAACAGTATACCGAGACATCTCACAAGATGTTGCTTAACATTCATATCTATAACCTAGGGGAGAGTTCCTTGCTTAATTATCTGAAGCACTGAGACATAGCAATGTTGAATATGATCAATGTCTCATTGATGCAGGTCATTATAAAAGTTTTCCCTATTTTTTTATTTCTTAAAAACTAACTGAATATTAATTTGTTGTTGGAGTATAGTTGACCTTTTATTCTTTACTTGTCATTTTTAGTTTGGCTGGAGGGTGACCTTAACAAAAAAACAATTCAAATTTTTTCTTTGAAGTATTATAACAAAAACTGTCCCATTTAACCTCTTGGCCATATTTAAGGGTTAATATATCCCTTATCACCTATGTGCATACACATATGCCTCACACACAGCAACTCTACCTTGTCCTAGGTACCATGCATTTGTCTAGGCTTGTTGCAAAGGTATGATTTAATGTTTAATACCGGCAACGTTCATGCATTCAATGTGAAAGCTATTACCTAGTTAGGGGGGAGAACAAAATACAGTACTACTATCAGCATCAAATAATGTTCGAAATGAATATCATGCTGTTGCATGGCCCCGGAAATACTATAACAGAACGTTGAAATTGGTGAACCCCCAAAAACACCCAAAACACATAGCAAGGAAAGAGGAGTAAAAAATGCCAAACTGGAACATTATAAAAGCTTTAGAGGGTATTAATTTCTAGCGATTTATTGAAAACTTCTAATTTTCGTGGCTTTCACACATTGTCCAAAAGCATGGCAAAATGAGTTTTAATGAAATTTTGAATAAATGAGTGAAATTAAATTTCACTTGGCAATTGCATAGTTATTCTTTGCAACGATAAATTGCATTTTAATGCAACCCCGAACAAAACATAATGGTGATATATTATTTTAGATTTTAATCTTGGGCAGTTCATTAAAAATATTGTTCTGCCGAGTGTTTCAGTTTTTTTTTTTGCTTTTGCATTTTACCAGTTTAGTAAAATTTTTGTTGTTGTTGTTGCTGCCTTAAATCTGCATCATAAATTTGCATACATTTCACTATTATTATATATACCATCATTGTGTTCATATTATGTATAAACAAAAGGCCAACAATGGAAAAAATCATGAAAAAAATGTCGGTATTGTTTGCCATACAATGTAGTATGCTGCACTATACATTGGAAGCGTTAGTTTGGGATTTGCTGCTCTTTTTTTTCTCGTACGGTTCATAGTTTCAGCTGATATTTATGGCAAAAAATAAGCTTATAAATGCTGACCATCGTAGCAGAAATTTATTATGACAAGTTGCTCTGGCACTTTTATCTACATGAACACAAATTCATGGTGTGTATTTTGGCCCCAAACAAACACCGTTTACCGATGCCGCCGCCAACACATAAAGCGGTGGGGAGGAAATCACAAAGCAAGTGAAAAAACAAAAAAATAAATTCAGTGCGAAAAAATGGTGGAAAAATTGCCGAAAAAATAAACCTTATACTAGTTTGTATGAATATAAACCTTATATGTTGGTCATTGATGGGAGTGCAACACACATGTTCACTACTAGGTGATTTTCCTCCCCATTTCCATTCATAGTTTTCCTATTTGCCATAAAATAATAGCTAGTGAATTATGGTTTTAATAGCCAACTAAACAATAGCAAAAATTGATTTTTATGCTTGGTTATGCAAAAAAAAAAAAAAAAAAAAAAAAAATAGCGCCATCATTATAAGCTTATGAACCCAGTAAACGGAAAGCAATTCTAATACTAAATATTGAAGCTGAACAATAGAAAAATAGATACTAAACTGATTGTGTCACACCAACAAATGAAGCCATAGCCAACAGCATTAGAAGGTTTTTGGTGGAGCCGAAAGTGAAGACAAAAATATTAATTTGTTGTTAAAAACAAATTAATTTATTTGATTTTTAAAGAAGACGAAGTTATTATTTTTATTGTAGTTTTGCTTTAATAATCTTATATTTTTGACTTTTACTTTTTTATGCGGTGCCGTTGTCTAGCGTTCGAAGCCATCAACACAACTTGTAACAGATGAACGGTATCATGTGCTACCATTGAATTAGTATAATTGTTGCAGACAAAAAATCTGTCATTACACGAACACATGCATTGGGAAAAGTACAGCTTATAGACAGGATTGTCGAGCGTGGTTAATGGGGCATTTGTATCAAAGAGGAGTTTTTGCTATAAATACGATACAAATACAGCATACCAAAAGTCTTCTATCGAAAGATGAAACGCGTCCCATAGTGATTGGTATGTTTTGCGATCTCTGGCTTTCCTTTTCCTCTTGCAAAAGAAAATCTCCGATTATTAAGTTCGTCTCGAAAGAGGAACAAACGAAAATTGTAAAATTTAATGATCAAAAAAACTTGAAAATAAAAAAAAAATAATAAATAATTTAATTTATGTTTCCTTGTTTTTTCTTGAACAGTTTTTTCCGAGTTCTTTTTGTCGTTTGTGCGTTCAAGATCAGAAGACTACCAAACCAATGGTGGTACAACTTATTTATTATCATTTTGTTTTAAATCAAAAATGTTTTCAAAACTTTGGTCGAAAGGTCAACCGGACTGCAGTTTCTGGGATTCCATCTTTTTTTTCTGTCAGTCAACACGCAGGGGATGTCTCCTATAAATGCAGTGCATTGCGTTGCCGAGAGGAAATTAGGAATTGGAGGGGGGAAAAGGATGTAAAGATTATTTGTCTTAAATCATTGGATGTCAAAGTGGGTGGGAAAGGCATTAGCCGGAAGTCGATTCCACATACGAACGGTTCGGGCAAAATAAGAATTCTCTCTATAATGCATTGTGCGGTCCGCTGGCCAATCAATTACAAACGGGTGTGAGTTCCTGGAATGTCTAGGATCCCTGACATATATCCTTACATTAGCAATAAGAAGACGAATATCAGACGAACACACACCATGAAAGTACCGATAGAACAGCGCCAAACAACCCACATTGTGACGATGATGAAGAGAGGCAATAGAGTTGGATACCCCATTGTCCCCAATCAACGCCATCGCTCTCCTCTGTACACGGTCCAGTAGCTCCAGGGATGATTTTGAGGCTCCAGCCCATACATGTGAGTTGTACTCCATTTTCGGCCTTATGAAAGTGGTGTAGATGTTAAGAAGATCAGACGGAGTGAAGTAATTCTTACGCCGTTTAAAGAAGCCTAAACACTTGATTGCTTCTTTCGACACTTCAAATACATGTTGAGCCCAACGGGCATAACTTTCTATTTCCATGCCCAAAACATCGAGAACTTCTGATTGCTCAACATCCACATCCAAAGATGATCGTAATGGGTCAGCGAATCGTTTGTGTGAAAACAAGCTGCACTGAGTCTTCCGTGCATTAAAATCTACTCGGTTCATTCGATCGCACTCAGAAATGGCCAGCAAATCCTGGCAGAGTGTATCGTCCATAACCCGCCTCTTGTCCTCAATCTCTCGAAGACTTGGCCTATGGTCGAATGAGTACGAATGACAGGGATTACTGTCATCCGCAAATGATTAGATCGGATTCGATGACTGACTCAACAGATCGTTGATGAAAATAAAAAAAGAGAAGGAGAACAGAGCCCTGGGTATACCTACGGTCAATTTATGCTCATTGGATGAGAGCCCATCTATAACGACTCGAATAGTGCGATCTCTGAGAATGCTCGAAATAAATCGAACGAAGCCATTACCGACACCAAAGGCGACCAGCTTTGATAGTAGTGCACCGTGATAGACCCTATCAAATGCCTTGGAGATATCCAGAGCCACAACTCTCACCAAACTGGTGGATTGAGCGACTCCAATGTTCCGACAGAAGTGCCATGTGGTCACCCGTTGAGCGATTTCTGCGGAACCCATACTGGTGGTCTCTAAATACCATTAGACTCTAAATACCTCACAATATGGTATTTAACCATGCTCTCCATGGCCTTGGAGAGAGCGGAGCATATCGCAATTGGCCGATAATTCGCAGGGTTGTTTGCCTCACCCTTCTTGGATATTGGCTGAATGTTCGCAACCTTCCAATGCGCCGGAAAGACTCCCGCACTGTAGGCAAGGTTGAAAAGGTTGCGTAATGGAAAAGCGAGCGTCGAAGAACACTTGGGTAAGACAAGTGTTGAAATGCCATCCAGGCCCGGGGATTTATTCACATCGCGATTTCCAAGAAACCTTTTAACTTCACGAGTTCGAAAAAATATTTGGGGCATGATGCCAGATACATTTTCGATTGAGGGGAGTAGTTGATTGGTATCCGGCAGGGAAGATTTCCCTGCAAATATATCAGCTAACAGGTTAGCCTTAGAAACCGGGCCAGTGAACGTTTGATCGTAATTAACAAGAGTTGGAATAGATGAAGAACTACCCTTTACTCTTTTCACGAACGACCAAAAGCTCTTACTTCCACGTGTAGAAGCAAGACCCTTAGTGCGCACACGTTGTTCGTAAAGAAATTTTTCGTGCCTAAGCACATTGGCACGCGAAGATCTTGGCTGCTTGAGCAGCAGTTCAGTATTGGCATTTTTATCCAAGCGCCAGTTCCTGAATGCAACCACTTTCGATCTGAGAGCATCTCTTCATCAGCGTTATTATTCGACGAATTGCCCAGTCAATTATCAATGTAATGGTTTGGTAGTTACCCCTGTGGTAAATGTCAGACAAAAAGATCTATTTTTCATTTTATTTCATTTCTTTTTTTCGATTTATTTTATTTTATGTAACTTATTTTATTTTTTATTGTATTTTATTTTATTTTATCCAAATTTAAATTTATTTTATAGCTTTTTTTTCCTTCATCAGCGGTATTATTCGACGAATTGCCCAGTCAATTATCAATGTAATGGTTTGGTAGTTACCCCTGTGGTAAATGTCAGAGAAAAATAACTGATCTTGAACGCATAGACGACAAAAAGATCTATTTTTCATTTCTTTTTTTCGATTTATTTTATTTTATGTAACTTATTTTATTTTTTATTGAATTTTATTTTATTTTATCCAAATTTAAATTTATTTTATAGTTTTTTTTTCTCATTCCGCATATTAAATAAAATCAAAATTATAGCATTGCACAAATCCACCTTTTGTGGAAGTCGCCAATATCATGTCCAGATAAGTGTCATGTTCGAAATTGCTCACAAGTCTCAAGGCAATGTGTGATTTTGTAAAATATACATACATATATTTATTATTTTCTAGTTATTTTGCGCTTGAATTTTAAGCATACATCACCCAAGACAGCATATTTGCCGGCAGCGTAATGAAGACGAGAACAACGTGGAATAAGATTAAGGCAATGAAAAAAAAGCAAACCAAGGCGAAGAGACACCCCATAATTATTATGTCCTCTACATCAACTGTAATAATAGCCGATGCAATATGTAATTAAACGAACTATATATTTTATTAGGATAGGTTAAGACGAAGTAACCAACTGTGCCATGTAGTTATAATAAAATTCAATCGAAACGCTAATATTTATATATTAGAGGGTAAACTAAAGGGATGTTTACACCTTGACAATTAGAAAACAAGAAAAAACTTTTTATTTTGCAATTAATCAGTGTAAAATTTCTAACAGTTTCTAATTGATTGAAATTTAGTAAAGTAATCTATTTTACATTATCGAGGAATTTATAAGGAATGTTTACACTATGGGATTTCTTACAGAACTTTCGCTGAACTTTTTGTTATTTAATGCTTTAAAAAATAGAGAAAACCTGGGCGTATCAACTAATCAACAATTATACTTTTGATCACTCGGTGCTTATACCCCATATTAAGCGTTGCAAAGTGGGATCAAATCGACAAAAACTGTCTGTCATTTAAGAACGGATACCCTTTGACATGCATCAAAATGAAAATCGAACCATAAATGTCCTCATATGTCACACAACAAGAAAGAAGCCAGAATCGATCAAAATTCTTAAGGTCTTTTGAAAACATGACACTTATCTGGACATGGGCTTTTTGTAGGGATTTTTTTGTAGGGATGTGGATTTTCCACATTTTTGGAGTTTTGGAAATCGGACAAGAAATGAAGATTCGGCGGTCCGAACAGTTTTTCGAAAGCCGAGGTGACCATCTTCAGGGCTCAGCCAAAAGGCTTCTATTGACACCTAAGCTTTAACCATTCAAAATTACTAAGAATTTTCTCTAACTGTTCTCCAATGGAACATATTTCAATTTTTTTCCAATGTTATCCCACTGTGGGTTGCTGATTTTTTCCTTAGGAAGATTGAAGGCTATTTAGAATGTTTTAATTTTAAATGTTTTTATTCGAAACACCCTTTAAACTAAACATAACTCTAACTCAACTGTAGGGTATATCCATTGAGTGCCTAAATAAACGATGATACTTTACAGAGGTATGTTAATATGTAAAACAACATCCACTACATGAGGAGGTGTACAACACCAACAACAGCAACAATCAATGAAAATATAAACGACGACAACAACTATTATGCAGCGACTATAATATGCTGTTGCTGTTGTTTCGTTGTTGTTGTTGTAGTTGCTATTGCTATTATTGCTGTTGTTAAGATTATTCGCATGTTGCATGCAATACAGCATATGCTTCAAAAAATGCACATGTTTTGATTTTTGCTCTTAGCACTCTTCTTTACTTCAGCTTGTCCTAGAGCAATTTTTTTCACCTTCTACTAAAAATTTGTGCCTTACCCCCTTACCGCTTGCCAAATGAAAACAAGTAAGTTTTCGTTTTTTTTTAAGAAGGGTGAGAGCGACACCAGCCACTGCAGCACGGGAACTAGGAGTAGGAGGTGTAGGACTTTTGGCATGTTGGCAGACGAAAAGTAAAACTTGCCATCGTTTGTTGCATGCATTATATGCATGTGGTATGTTCAAATAAATTACTTTTGATTCGCCAATTTTGTCGGTGTTGTTAGGCCCTTCCGCTCTTAGCACTTCACACACAGCCAAGTAATTCTGGGGCTGATAATAGTACACGTTGAAAAAAATTATATTAATAGTGGGAAAAAATACGCTTGATGGTAATTTATAAAATATTTATAATTTTTATGGGAAGTTTAGTAAGAAATTTGTTGAAACACTACCTTACTTAAGGCTGCTGCAAAAATGCCTTTGGAGGAGGGCCGATATGGTGGCAAAGTTTTCCTTCTTAAAAAAATAACACTAAAATTGAAAGATCCAAGAGACTAATTTTTTCGTTATGAGCTATCCGCTACAAGCTTTAAGGCCGAAACAGAGTGAGCGTATTGAACTTTGTTTTTACGCGTCACGTTGCAAAAATGCAACTCTACACACAAATCCTACAAAATCAACGCGGAAAAGTTCAAAAAATTTTTAATAAATATATTCATTTGTCATTCCTTTTGTAACATATCGAAATATCCATTTTAGACTCTGGAAACTATATATTCTATAACGTCGTAAAATTCTAAGACCTTCTAGCTATGTCAGTCCGTCTGCCTGTCCGTGTGTCTGTGATCATCAAGCTAGAGTCTTTAAATCTGATGATATTGAGCCAAAACAAATTAACTTTTTTAGTCATAGGCAGGTTAAGTTGGAAGATGAACTATATCGGATAATATCTTTATACAACCACCATATAGACCGATCATCCGATTTAGGTTTTAAGGCCCATAGAAGCCCCAATTTATTACCAGACTCCGCAGAAATTTCGCACAGTAAGTTGTCTTAAAACCCTTAACATCAGTTTAGAATACGGTCGAGATCGGACAATATCTTGATATAGCCCCCATAAAGACCGATCTTACGATTCAAAGTCTAAGGTAAGCCCTATGGTAGCCGAATTTTTAAACTGATTTCTCTGAAATTTGGCTCTTCGTTTGCGTATATTTATCATATATACCGATCTCCCGATTAAGGTCCAAGTTAACTCGAAGCCTATGTTAACCTGAAGCCTTTCGTGTCGACTCCGTCCGAGTTGAGAACGGGGGCGACAAAACGGTCAGTATGACGACGAAGATCTGGATCGTGAGAAGACGAGGCTATAAGAAGGAGGTCAGTATAGCTTTCGCTTTTTAACGGCACCCGTAGGACTACGAGCTCACTTATGCAAAGTTGGGGCAGCAAGTGATAGCATGTGTGAGGAACGTGTAGAAGATGGTGAGGCGTAGGAGCGTTTATAATGTCGTTGCCAGGCTTTCGCTGCTAACAGACAGCGGTATTTTCGTGAGTACACAATAGCAGGCATGAACAGACTTAGGGGCAATTAGGAATTTTGTTAGTAGCACAGAATTCCAGACTTAGATTTTCTTTCTTAATTCGTAAAAAAGCCTTGAGCACAAAATGATTTAAAAAAAATCCTAAAATTTAGTTTCAAAGTGTATATTTTAATGGAGTTAGTGTGAGTGTTGAATAGACAAATTTTTTTACATTCGTGTAACAGGAAATAATTTTTAAGAAAAAAAATCAAAAAGTCATCACCCTAATGAAAATGTTTCTAAATTGACTTGCCGGTTAGAAACCTAGTGGAGGCAAACAATCCTTGTTGAATACTTATTGGGGTAATGGGGTAACCGTTTTCGTTAGTCATTAATAGGCAAAATTTCATTCAAGAAATAATTTTTGCGACAAACACCCTAAAAGTGATCACCTTTATGTCCTTTGTGGCATGCAAATGCAAATTTGCCCATGAACTTTCCATTAAGGAACAGGGGTAAACTTCTCACATATCACTGAGTGCTGTACGATTCAAGTTTAAGCTCAATGATAAGGGGCCTCCATTTTTTTAGCCTTGTCCGAACGGTGTGCCGCAGAGCGACACCTCTTTGGCGAGAATTTTTTACATGGCAAAGCACCTCACAAGTGTCGCCATCATTAGGAAGGGATGACCACCGCTGAAATATTATTTTATGTATGTACCTGAGGTGGTTATGTATGTACCTGAGGTGGTATACCTTTTTATTTCTTTAGGTTAGAGTGGCATTTTATCACTTAGACTGTTTTAGTCCATTGTGATACCACAGTAGTCACACGCCAGGCCTCTAGTGGGAATCGAACCCATGACCTACGCACTGACAATCCGAACACGCAGCCAATACGGCTTGTTTTACTTTGAGAAAATAACAATATTTAAGTCACTCATAGTTTTTCTATGTGTAAGTGTATTACTAATACCCTCTTGTGCTCCACCTTGTCACGATTGGGTTTCGTTTTTATTTTCTTCTTGTGCATTTCTTAACAATGTGGGGTGAAGCTTGGCAATAGCAGAAGGAGTCAAGCGAAAAATAACAACAAAACATGCCGTTTAAATTTCCAACGTAATGCGAATGCGCGCACACTTAAATTGTGGGTTATTAAGTAAATTGATTTTAAGTATGTTTTAAACTTATTTCCTCCCTGGCTGGTTTGCTACACTTTTACCCTTGGTTCAACTCAATTCCACAATAAGCGAAACAAAGGCGGCGTAAAAACGTCTTTTACACGAAAAGGTAAACAGTTTTGCCCCCTCATACAAACACACACACAAATTCAATAACACTCATATATATATACAAGCTTGTAGAAAATTGCAAACTTGTAGCTCTCCTTGCTGTGGGATTCTGGCATAACAAGTGTGCTTTGCCGGTCTGTAGCTGGATTGGAAGTGTTTGCCTACATCTGGTTTGGGGTTCGCTTGAAGTACTGTTGCTATACTGACTGTGTGGCCATCGTCGCCGTTAAGTGTAGTGTAGATTGTAGTTATTCATAGTGGTGTTTTGGGTTAAATGTTATTTGCAATTTTCATGTTTTATTATAAATTGCCAACTATTTGTTAAAACAAAATAAAATAGCATCGCAGCCAACGCAAGCCATAGCCTGTGACTAAGGTTGAAAGTTAATTGCCCTGCACTACATTCACCTAAAACACATTGAACATACCCGTTTCCATAGAGGAAGAGAAAGATGAACAACTTATCGCAAAAAAAACGCACACACACACACACACACAAAACACAATCACATAAATATGCATGAAATGAAATGAACAGATATTAAATCAAATTATAAAAATAAATTAATAAAATAACAAACAAACTTCTGTTATATACAAAAAAAAAAAATTCATTAAATTGTCCATAGACTATGTCATGATAAATAACAAGTTTAATTTGGAGAACATAACAAATTTGTAGCGTCACAGTCGTCGCTCGTCTAGCAACTAACTCATTATACATAATTAATTTTATTCATCAAACATGGTAGTTAATAGCCATTTCATTTCATTTCGCTTTTTTTCATCTGCTTTTAAATTTATATGTTATGCTTTATCATACAACCTTCCCATAATGTAGATGCAAAAAATTGGAAATTATTGGATGTTACTGCCATATTAACATAAATTATAATAACTCTTTACTCAAACTACTCATATGGATGATATGCAGTTGTAGTTTTTGGTTTTCTTACCATCCAATAAACCAAACATAAATAGCTTCTTAGCAACGCAGAGCGAAAACGTATCCATACCACACCATGGTCCATGATTATGCATAGAACTCGACTGGCTCCCTGTATCATAGGGCGTAGACCACCCAAGTGGTAGTCTGCTTCATTTGGCCAATGGGAGCAGAGGCTCTAAATGACTTGTAGTATATCACTTAGTTAGATACATCAATTATATGCGTAAATTGAGTGGAGTCGTTGATTGGAGAAGATTTAAGACAGTTAAAACCTGTTTTTGTTTCGAAAAGCTTAAAGCCAACCTATATTTTTAGTATTCAAACCAAAATAAACAGTTACCTCAAAGCTAATAGCCATAAGGCATAACACAAGCGAGTTATTGAAAAGAATTTGAAGTATAGGATTTATAGATTTAGTTTTAGAAGTAGCGAAAAAAAAACCAAAAACAAGTAAAAAGGCATTAAGTTCGGCCGGGCCGAACTCCAAACAACTCCAACCACCAACTCGGGTATATATCTAAATCCCATTTCGTCACAATCTGGTGAAAATTGGATAACTGAAGCACCCAAATTCGGCACGGACATTGAGTGGTCTAATATATATGCCACTGTTCAGTTGTGTAGAACAAAATATTGGTCTATTTGGGAGATATATTCAATTATAAATCGGTCTATATGGCAGCTGTATCTAAATATAGTTCGACCAGAATCATATTTAGGTCGGATGTTGGGAGGTCTTAACCTACTCACTGTTTCAAATTTCGGCGAAATCGCGTAATAAATAAAGCTTTTATTGGGTATATTTATATATATATATATATATATATATATATATATATATATATATATATATATATATATATTTATTGGCTTATCGGCAGATCGGTCTATATGGCAGCTATATCTAAATATAGTCCAATCTGAACCATATTTAGGTCGGGTGTCAGGAGGCTAAAAATAACTCACTATTTCAAATTTTAGCGAAATTGGTTAAAAAATAATGCTTTTGTGGGCTTTAGCCTTTATCGGCATATTATGGGCTTCAAAATCACCCCAACCCAAAAATCGGTCTATTTGGCAGCTATATCTAACTATAGTCCGATCTGAACCATATTTGGGTTAGATATCGAGAGGCTTATGAATACCCTTTGTTTAAAATTCCAACGAAATCGGCGAGTAAATAAAGCTTTTATAGGCTTCAAAATAACCCACTGTTTCAAATTTTAGCCAAATCGGATGAAAAATAAAGCATTTATGGGCATTAGACCCTTTATCGGGTGATCGGTCTATATAGCAGCTATATCCAAATATGGTCCGTTTTGGCCCGTTCAAGAACTTGACCAGCATGTATCGAAAAGACGTATCTCTGCCAAGTTTCAGCTCAATATCTCAATTTTTGAAGGCTCTAGAGTGATTACAACGGACGGACGGACAGACGGATAGAGGGACTGACACACAGACATCGTTAATAGAAAAACGACGATCCGAAATATATATACTTTGTAGGGTCGGACATTAATATTTCGATGTGTTGCATAAATTATATATAAATGATTTTTAATATTTATAAAGGGTGATTTTTTAAGAGCTATAGGAAAGTTAAAAAAAACATAAAATTCAGAAAAATGCATGAAATTTTTTTTGGAATCGAAAGTACGGTCCATATAATTTAATGTTGGATGATTATTTCATGCAAATGTAGACCGTGACTGCACCTCAAACGGTCAATCCGCTTAGTCCAATTTTGGCATACTCTTTCCAACATTTCGGCCGCTATCTCACGAATAAATGCTTCAATGTTGTCTTCCATTGCGTCAATTGAAGCGGGCTTGTCTGTATAAACATCAGTTTTAACATAGCCCCACAAAAAATAGTCTAAAGGCGTTAAATCGCACGATCTAGGCGGCCAATTGACTGGTCCCGAAAGTGAAATAAAATGTTCACCGAACTCGCCTCTCAATAAGTCCATTGCTAAGCGTACTGTGTGGCATGTGGCACCGTTTTGTTGAAACCTCATGTCATGCAAGTTAAGCTCTTCTATTTTGGGCAAAAAAGTGGAATATTATGTCACGGTAACGTTCACCATTCAGAGTTGCGTAACGATTCGTATTATCTTTGAAGAAGTACGGTCCAATGATGCCACCAGCCCATAAACCGCACCAATCTGGATGCATTGGTAACTTTTGTAATGCTTCTAGCTGATTTTCACTCCAAAATTGACAATTCTGCTTATTTACATACCCATTGAGTCAAAAATGAGCTTCGTCCATAAAATGGAATAAGTGCGCAATGGACTTTCTTAACAGAGCAGGCATTTCGATAATAAAATTCAATAATTTTCATGTGTTGTTCGTTTGTAAGACGATCCATGGTTAAATTATAGACCAAACTGACAGTGAAACCACGAAGGTGTGTGAGCTTTTTAAGCCAGTGTTGCCAAAAAGATAATAACTTAAAAATCATCCTTTATAATATTCTATTGGTCGGATATGCCAATTTTTCGAATATAAAGAATATTGCTTTTTATGCGTCCCCGAATTTGGCCTCGCAGACATTGTGTCCAAAAGTTCTTTCATACCAATGCCGGATTCTGCTCTTCTTTCAAATAGCTATAGGGGAGTTTTTGTGAGTTGGGTGATTTCATTTAATTACATTTTCTTTTGAATAGCATTTCAATTTTGATTGATTTTAATTATAACATTCCACTTGTTAAGTTTTTTTTTAAATTGTTTTAGTTTGATAAGACTTCACCAATATATTTTTATAACTGCTCTCATACATAAGGCTAACAGCGTAAATAATTTTTATTATTTTTGTTATTATTTTTTTAAATACTTCATTTAGGATTTCATTTATATGTTTTTCAGTTCCAATTTTATGAAAAAGAAACGCTTCCCAAGAAATCCCCATTTACACAAAATTTTAGTTTTATATTTTACAGAAAAAATTTATTTCCTCAAAAAAAAATTATTTACGGCCTTTAATAAATTCCTCAAAATGCTGCTATAATTAAGAGAATATCAGTTCACAACACAGATGATTGTAATAAAGATTCGTTCAGCTATTTATATGATGTGGTTCTAATTCATATGCATTTCCCACAGAGTTCAACTTATAATAATAAAAAAAAAAAAACGAAAACCACTTAGGGAGATGTCTATCAACGGCTGGATTTAAAACTCTCTCACACGCACTATAAATTTATTTCTTTGGCACAATCAGCACATTTTTTTTTTTCTTCTGTTTAGTTCAGATATTTTCCACCAAATAATATCATTAAAATTTATTCCAAAAAAAAAAAAATAAACACACGAAAGGCAACTGCTAAACAGTTTCTGTTGGTTGCTCCTCCCCCTTAAAGCAGAGAGTATAAATTGGCTGTTTTGTTATGCTCTTTTTTGTGGTTTATTACTTAATTTCTTCACATAATGATAAATTAATTTTTAATGCCATTTAATATGATCCATATAGAGCGAGTGAGTGAGTGACTGTTTGTGTGTAGGGGCAAAAATAAGTCCTTAGCCGTATAATCCCCAAAGCAAGAGCAGAACAATAATTTTCATCTCTACACACAGGCAACATGTTTATATTTAAGTCTGTCCGTTCATCCGTTGGTTGCTGCTCATCCATCCATCTATCCGATTGTTGAGAAGTCTTTGCGCATGCGTTCACTAACCAAAAAACTGTAACCGGTTCAAAATAAAAGTAGCAGCATTCAAGCTGCCATAATGTCTTATCTTAATGGAATGAAAATGAAGGCAGGCAAAAGACCAGCGTACGAACCGCCACAAAACAACAACAAACAGTAAAGGCGAAAAAATTATATATGGGTGTAAGTAAGTGGAAGCAAGTGTGTGTGTGTGAGTGTATTAAGGAGTGTGTGTTGATTCGTTTGTGCATAGGAATGACAAAGACGATGGTGGTGTGGTTGAGTGTAGTTGGTGGTGGTGGTTGTGACTTTAATGGCTTCCGAAATGATCATAGTTTAAATTTTAATGGCAGTCCCTTGGTCACACGCAGAATCACCCATAATATATTAGGGTGTAGTTCTACTGTTATCTTCCCTTTAATTTCCATGAATCATGCATTTTGATTTTAGAAAAAGTTAAAAAATACACAACTTTTTTTTTTTACATGAAATGCAAAAATTATAAATGTAAATAAAAACAGAACTAATAAAAATAAATAACAAGGCGGAAGTTGTTTGGGGTTCTTACTGCCCTCATCTACTATACCAATGAAAATAAAAAGAGATGGAAAAAAATTGGATGACGGGATTTTATTGCACTGTCATTTCTGTCAAGAATAGCCTAAAAAAATCTATAAAGTTGTTAGAAATAAAAACTATTTTTTTAACAATGCATTTTTTTATGAAAATTTGTTTTTGCTTATAATTTTTTTCTTCTATTCTTTTCTAATGGTGAATTTTTTGTTTTAAATGAAATTTTTTGTGAAAATAAAATTTTTAAAAATAATGTTTTTAACTTTGCAAAGAAGGAACAGCATTTATTTGGCGGCATTTACTAAATTTTTTTTTAATAAATTTTATTAAAAAATTATTTTTTTTTAACAAACAATTATTATTTTTGCTCTCAAATTTATTTTTGTTTTAAAATTTTATGTATTTTATTTAATTATTTTTTCCAGTAGAAGGGTTTTTTATACGAATATTTTTTTTTTTTAAATAAAATTAAATTTTTGTCAGAGAACAAATTTTTTTCAATTATATCACATTTTTTATAAGAATATTTTGCAATAATTCTTTTTTATTAAAATTATTTATTTAGATAACTTAATAAAGTTCATAAAAATTAAAATTTTTAATAAAACTTATGTTTTTTAAAAAATTGTTTTTTTATAAAACTTAAATTTTTATAAAACCAAGACTTTCATACAAATGTATATTTAGAGCATTTTTTTAAATTACTTTTCAAAAATAATTTATTGTTATAACAAGTTACTTTTTTTAAATTTAATTCAACATAAATATGTTTTCAAAAAATATTTTTTTATTTATTTTTTTTTGTTTCTCTTTCGAGATGAGCTCAATTTTCAGAGATTTTCTTTGCATATGGAAGTGGAAAGCCAGAGATCGCAGCACACACCAACCAATATAGGACGCGTTTCGTTATTTAGTTAGAATTACTTATCGGCCGTATTAGGTATGAAAGCTTCAAGGGACGTACGTTGGCCCTCTTTGATATAAATACCACATTACCTACGCTCGACAATCCCGTCTGTTAGCTGTACTTTTTCCAATGTATGTGTTTTTGTGTAATGGCAGATTTTTTGTCTACACAATTACACTACTCCCATGGCATACGCATGTTCCTGTGCATCTGTTAGAAGTTGTATTGATGGCTTTGAACGCTAGACAACGGCAACAACTCTCGTTGTTACTCCGTGTGACCAGGTTCGAATTCCGGTCGGAGATTTTTTTGCCATGGACAAGGAAAGCCAGAGATCGCAACACACATTAACTACTATGGGACTTCATTCTTGCAGTTCTTGTTTGAATTGGGCCCAGCTTAGACAAATGGGTTTTTAATTTTGTTTAGAATGGAAAAGCTTAATAATAAAACCCGTTTAAAAGTTAAAGCAAAATGTTGTGTGCAAAATGCATTGGGTAGGCTTCAGTGATCGCTATTTCGAACTTATCAAGAGCCTCATCAGACTGTTTTGCTACTACATACTCACGTTTCTTTCGAAAGGTATACTTCTAACATTGCACCGCTCACTAATGACATTGCACTGTCCACTTATTAGTGGGTTGGTGGAAGCATGTAATCTTTTAGTGGAAAAACAGTTCAGTGAGGCCATTGTACCTCGTGATCACTTTTGCATGCCCAATGCATTTCGCACACCACATTTTGCCTAAATTTTTTTAGGAGTACAGCTGTTCTAATTTGCTTTTCAATTAAAAAAAATAAATACTTTTTTTAATTTAGTTTTATTATTTGAATATTTAAATTTAATAGTTTTTATTTTTATTTTAGTTATCACAAAAATAAAAACTATTAAATTTAAATTTATAATTTTCTTTTATAATTTTTAAAGATTTATCTACAATTCATATATTATGCATATTAATTTGTCATGAAAATTATTTTTTTAACAATTTTTTAAATAAAATACTTTACCAAAATTACTCTTTTTTTAATAACTGTTTCCGTTAAACAAATTAAATTTGCTTTATCAAAGCCTGGCATTTGCCCATTTTAGTTTTATAAAATAAATATTATTTTAAGAAAAAATATTTTGTTTAATAAACATTAATTTTTAATAAAATATTTCTTATAATTTTTTTATTTGTTTTTACAAAGTATTTGTTTAGTTATTTATATTTTTCAGAAATCTATACTTTGAGTTTCTTGCCTATTTCTTTTTGTCTTCCCTCCTTTTTTCCACAAATATTTTTTCAGAATTTGTTTTCCTTCTGGGCTTAAAATGGATTTTATTTTCCTTCTTTTGAACTAACATATAATTTTCCCAAAGAAAAGAAAACTTATATTACTCTTATATTAGAAAAAATTCAAGAAGAAGAAAATTTATAAATAATATTATGCTTATGCTCAATGGCAAACCATTAATCAAACGAAAATAATGCAAGAGCTGAAAACGAAAACGTTCAATCAAAGTTTAAAAGAATTGACCTTAGGAAGATTCCATAAAGCAACACTGAATTGTCTTGTTCATGGTTGTTGCAGCTTGCCGGGCCTCTTGATTGTCTTTTGATTTTCCTTAGGTTGCGTTGCCTTTGCCAAAGAGAATTGGAGTCATTGATTGAAGTTTAGTGATCTGATCATGGACCAATGGCCGTATGAAATTCTTTGCCCCTCTATGAATTCTTGCATTTATTCTTGGCTGTTTTGGTCAGGCTGGGTAATTGTAAATGCCCTTTAGGGTTTAATATTAATATCAAACGTTTAGTAGATTGCAGGCAATTTTTATTTTTGTAATACTATAAATTGCTATAATTTTAAAGTAATAATTTTATGTTTAAACATATTATTTTTTTCAAAGTTCATCATCTTAGGGTCGGGCAAATACGTTGTGGATATTTTGGAAGTAATGGAAAATCAAAAAGTGATTTAATAATAATTTGCTTTGGTCTTTCAAATATGCTTATGTAAACAAATAAATAATAAATTTTGTTTTGTATTAAAATAATACTTTTGTATAAATAAATATTAGGTAATTTAAAGAAAAATAAAATTTTTTTATTGTAAAATATTTAATTTAATAAGTAATCATTGAAAAGCTGTACTTATAGCACTTAAGGTGGAAATTTTAATCAAATGGTTTCGAAACATCTTGATTTTACGTTAAGTTTTCAACTACTATTTAGTAGTCTGGTGAACAGCAGTTCTAAAACTTGAGAACCTTTATATAATATAGCCAATTTCAAACTCTGACAATGCGACTGGTAGACAACAGAACAGAATACCATTTTTATCAATGTTGTTCTTAACCCTATCAAGAAGATTAACTGTACAAATGAGAATATGGAAAATATATGGAGATTAACTACACTGAAAATCAATTACACCAGATGAACTTTATGGAAGCACTACACAAACTCCAACTTTGCAGTAGCAACACGCAAAAAAAAAAAACATTTAGGACATTTATAGGTCTAACAAAATACTTTTATTAAAAAGTTTCGCTGCAACACATCAAACGTTAGCCATAAACGTAGCCTTATTAACGTTTATAACTTTGTAACCCGTTGTAAACCCTTTACAAGCTTTGTCTACGGGAAGGACCATTCTTTTGATATAACACCGAAAAGTCTTTATTGGCAAATATGTTTCTAAAGCTACACACCTCTTCCATGATTAATAAATACGCTTTCCAGTACAAAATTTTCCTTAAATTGGAAACACTAACATTTTTGTGTGTACACTGTAGTCACTAAACGCAAAAAAAAATCATTAGCCGTAAAAGGAAATTTTGGACAAGTAAACTTCGTTTGTGAAAAACGTTAGAACTTTGTTTACAATAACCATAAAAAAAGAGTGCGTTGCAACCAATACTGACTGATTCTAACACAAAGATTATTCCGATTCATAAAACTATAGTTCTGACAGTAGTGACATTTTCGGTGCACTAACTTAAGCGGGTGCTTCTTCTTCCTCATCCGAAATTGCACTCATACATAGAGTAATTTTTAGTGTTTTTGACACGAGCCTTAACGAACTGGAGCAATAAAAATTAGCAAATTAGAGCAAATTAGTAAACTGGTAAAGATTTCCTATTCTCTAAAAGCGTGCACTTGCAGGCAAAGTGGAGGGACATTCTGGTGGGACATTCCCTCATAATTTCCATAGTAAATTTAGCGCACCAATAAACGCTAAGAGGCTTGAAGTTCCCGTACAAAGCTGCTGAAAATCCAGCTAGTTTTCTTGCCGAGTCGTTATGGCCATGATAACGATTCTTAAGCTATGAATGAGTACCAAAGCTATGAGTACCGAAATTTGAGGAGCGGTTGATTTGATCAAAATCTGCTTAATCTTAACAGTGTGAGTGAAACAAGCATAAACAAAACTAGAACCGAAGGCTTATGATATTTCTAAGGTTTCAGGACAAATTGTTTAGTGCAAAACCACCAATAGGGCTAGGCTCATGCTAGAATATTTCTCTTAAAGCTTCGCTTTGCTTACCACTTTCTATACCCACCGCCGAAGGATGGGGGCATAAACATTTTGTCATTCCGCTAGCATGCATATTTTGCCCATGAACATTCGACTAAGTAACAGGGGCAAACTTCTCACATATAAATGAGTGCAGTCCGATTCAAATTTAAGCTCACTGATAAGGGGCCTCCTTTTTATAGTCTCGTCAGGGTTCGAACCCAGGCGTTCAGCGTCATAGGCGGACAAGCTAACCTCTGCGCTATGGTGGCCTCCGTTAGCAACACAACGAAATATCCAATTCTGACACTATATGTTCTTGATCGTCGTAAATATCAAAGACAATCTAGTGGTCCGTTCATCTGCATGTCTGTTGAAATCACGCTACAGTCTTTAATATCAGAGATATTGAGCTGAAACTTTGAACAGATTCTTTTTATGTCCATAAGCAGGTTAAGTTCGAAGATGGGCTATATTGGACAATATCTTGATATAGCCTCAATATTGACCGATCCGCTGATTTATGGTCTTAGGCCCAAAAAAGCCACACTTATTATCCGATTTTGCTGAAATTTGGTACAGTGGGTTGTGAGGACTCATCGATATCCTTTTTGAATTTGGTCCAGATCAGTCCAGATTTGGATATAGCTGCCATATAGACCGTTCCGCCGATTTAGGGTCTTATGTCCATAAAAGCCACATTTATTATCCGATTTTGCTGAAATTTGGGACAGTAAGTTGTGTTAGGTCCTTCGACATCTTTCTTTAATTTGGCTTAGATCGGTCCAGATTTGTATATGGCTGCAATATAGACCGATCTACTGATTTAAGGTCTTGCGCCCATAAAAGGCGGATTTGCGTTGCGTTTGGTCCTTCGACATCCTTCTTCAATTTGGCCCCGATCGGTCCAGATTTGGATATAGCTGCCATATAGACCAATATCTCGATTTAAAGTCTTGGCCCTATAAAAGGTGCATTTATAATCCGATTTCACTGAAATTTTACACAGTGACTTAAGTTAGGCTTTTCGAGATCCGTGTCGTATATGGTTCAGATCGCTTCATTTTTAAATATAGATACTAAAGTGACCAATAGTTTGTTACACACAATTGAACAATGACTTGTACATATTGGTATTTGGTTCAAATTGGAACATATTTCGATACAGCTGCTATGGGGTATAAGGTATGCATTTTTCACCGTATTTTGACGAAAGGTGGTTTACATATATAACCAAGGTGGTGGGTATCCAAAGTTCGGCCCGCCCGAACTTAACGCCTTTTTACTTGTTGAACCGATGAATGTGGTACAATTAGTTGTGTTAGAACTTTACATAGCCTTCTTGAATATGGCGGAGTTCGGACTATATTTAAATTTAGCTGCTATGGGTTCATATATGATGAATTTTTCAATGTATTATGACGTAAGGTTTTTTAATATATATATTCGAGGTGGTGGGTATCTAAAGTTCGGCCTCCCACCTGAAAGAATAATTCTTATTCGCTACGCTTTTCGAACTCTTTCCTTAACAGTATTTTTCCTCGAGTGTATTTACAATATTGAAAATTTCTTTTGTTTACTTTTGGTTTGCCCAGCCATACACAAATCTCGGTAATCTCTCGAAGACATACATATGCAAAAATACCTTTATCTCACAGCTCGCATGCTCCTTCACTTGTTCATTCTTAACCAAAAGGTGTTTGTTGAACTTTAATCATTTTCCCATTTTATATTACATTTTCGCTTTATGAGACATACACACAAAGTGCAGCAACAAGGGAAAGAAAAATTGACATGGTATTTCATTTGTGGCTTTTAACCGCAATCCACCTAGATATATCTACGATTAAGAACATATAAAGCTTTTGTTGTTTGCCATCAAATAATAAATTAAATTATTTACGCGCATAAATATTTCATGGCATTCTTTCATACATCGTTGTCCCTGGTCCTGCATCAACCGCCCGCTCACCCGCAGCCGGATAAAAGGGCAGAGTAGAAAGAAATGTGACTGCAAGGCAAAGAAACAAAAAAAAATACAGCAGCAGAGAGAATTTTCTTTTTACCATCACATGCTATATGCTATATAGGGAAAAATGGAGATGACATTTTTCATGAAAATGCTATTTTCATGGTACTTTATATTCCTGAAGTATAGGAAAGCACTCTTGAAGCAGCAAAAAACAAAAAAAAAAAAAATGGAAAACGGCAAAGCAAGCATTGCCACACATGCCCCTCGGCCTTATAGCGCCTCCAGCAGCAACCACTACTACCACTACGTTAGGGCCAAGGCTACTGTATGATGCAGCAGTAGATCTTATGGTTCGAAAGCATAAAGTATTTTTCTGCTCTGTTTTTCTACAGTTTGAGATTTTTGCTTTTCTTTTTAATAAATATCCCCTTGTATGTCTGTGTTATAAATATGATTCATGTATATTTTATATACGCATATATAGGATATATGTATGTACATTCTGTGACTTCTTTCATTTTATTTTCGATGGATTTTCATTTTGTTGGCCATAAAATCGCAATAAAACACATTGGTCACGTAATTCCGTTTGTCTGTGGGATTTTATGGTCATATTTTTGTTTGTGCTTCTTCTGGCAGTTTCAGTCTGTGTACACAGATACACCAATACACAATGTTTGCTGAACGCTTGGCTATATACATATTTCTTATGTTTGTTTGTTTTTCCTGTGATCCTTTTGGCAGGCTTTCCACTTTTTGGGGGAGATTTTTTTTAACGATGACATTGCGGTTGTTATGCATCATTTTTATGTGATTTCGCATTGCCTTTACTGATTTACGAGGTGGAAAATTACTACTGCGGAAGTATTTACTACTTTGTTTGTGTTTACATCAACTTAAAAGTATATTAAAAGGATTAAGTGTTTGTCCCTTGGGAAATTTGGTCAGTAAGTGAACAGAAAAAAGTAAAAAATTGAGGGTAGTTAATCGAATTAAAAAAATGAGGTGAAATGAATTTACAATTGGAAAATATGTTAAAGAAAATTGTAGTACGATGTCATAAAACGATGGCGGAAGACTTTGATTTGATATTGACTTTGGTGAGAAGCCACAGGTTTGTATTGTGATAGCTGTGCTTAGGAATATATTTCAGGGAAGGGTATCAGAAGTGGTAATTGCTTCCCTGTGTTTAAAATGGCTAATTGTATAAATCGGGCTATGCCTCGGCTAATGTAACCTTACCTGTGCATTTATGCATATGGGTTACATTTGTAAACGAAGCAGTACTTCGAGTTTTTCAGTGATATTTGCATAAACAATAATGTCTGCGTTGTATGAAATTGTGAGCGGAATGTTATTAAAATCTTATTGTGAAATATTAAATCAAGAGTGCCTTAGATCAATGCTCTTGGTAAACAAGTCAACGGCCAGCTAGTAGGGTAGGGTAGTAGTAGTAGTAGGTAGTAGGGTTAACATTTTGTATCATTTTTCCTTACAAACCAAATTATCATCATCCTTGGCTAAAACGCACCTTATTTTTTGGCAGCTTCTACAAAATATTGTTCAAGTCCAAACATTTTTCTCTTCTTCTTCTCTCTTTCCAGCTCCCAACCATGCTACGAAATTCATAAAGATCTGTGCCCAATAACCTACGTTTGTTGTTTCTCGGCTATATTATAAGAACATTTATTTTCTCGCAACACAAACACATACAATTTGGCCCGAACCAAAGCCAAAACAAAAAATGAGGATTTGCTTCATGCACTTGCTGCAAAACCAACTCGAAATTAGAAAGGACCTGCCAAAGGACAATGAAAATTATAGAGTGGTCATATGCAAATAAAAAGGTAATAAGTGGGTGTTTAATAACCAACAACGAAGGGATGCCAGCAATCAAGCAGACGATAAAGGCGATAGTGGCTAAACGACCATCATCCAGCTAAGGTGAAGTGGAAAAAGGAGAGAGAAATGAAAAACAAAATATAGCAACACCAAATGATCATAAATTGTAACAACTTGGTGAGAAGTAAAGGCAGCAAAACAAAAAATACATAAACACTTGCACGCAGCCAAGCAAAGCTTTAAGCCAAAAATCTATCTGCCTTCTAGAGGTAACATTGTGTGTATGTGGGTATATATATTAGTGTGGTCTATGACCGTTTAGGCCAAATTACACACACACACACAGACACCCATACAGTTATATATACAAATACTCTTAGGAGATCTGTGAATGCGGCATTAAAAAAGAAGGATGTTTAATTTGCGTGGCATTTGCAGCTGCCTGCGGCAAAAAAGATAACGAAACGGCAATGTTACTATAACGACACCAAAAAGCGGAACATTCATGCCACAACTTGTACTGTATACCAAAAGCAACGCCAGCAATATGACAAAAGTCAGCCTAAATACTCGTATACTTGGAAAAGCAGCAGCAACCACGATGAGATGATACCTTGTTTTGTTTTGTCCTTTTTTCATGCTGTTGGCACACAAAATATGAAATTTTTGGCTGGGGCGATCAAAGGGCAGGAAGTTGTGTGAAAAATGATTTCAGGCTGTATTTGATAATGTTTATTTTTTTCGTACATAATTATGGATTAAAAAAAAAAGAATAAGAAAAAATAAAATTTGTCATTTGGGAAAATTGCTAGGGAATTTTACAAAAAAAAAAAAAAAATTTTAGTTTTATAGTTATCTTTTAAGTCAATGGAACTATAACTAGACGTGACTTCTTGAGCTGAGATATATTTATGTCCGCCATCAACCTCTGAAACATGGCACAGTTGAAAAATGCATATCGTCCCCTATATAAAGTGATTCTCCTTCAACAGAATAAGCCCCTATATAAACTGACATGCCGATTTGACTGATTGAGCATGAAAAGCCCCATTTGTTGACTGAATTTATTCTTCAAAATAATTCACACATTGATAATTTTCTTTAACACAACCGAAAAACAAGGCAATATTCACTTTGTCACTCCATTTGTAACCATGACCGTCCGTCCGCCTGATGACATTAGACCTTTTTTTGTTTAAGACATAAACTAGTTTAATTTGAAGAAGAGCTATATCGCTCCCATATAGACCCGTTTTCCGATTTAAGGTCTTAAGCCCATCAAAACGATCGATATATGTAGCTGTCATACATACCGAACTCCTGACTTAAGTTCTTGGGCACATAAAAAAGCGAATTTACTACCCGATTTCACCGAAGTTCTGCTCAGTGAGCTGTAGTAGGCCCTTGAAATTTTATCTCCTCTATTGTGGCTGAAGATCGTTGCCGACGAGGACGACCTCGTCATCGTGATGGGTGGGCGTTTCCTCTCCACTATTACGAACCTCGTTCAGGGATCTTTGAGGAAGCTGATGGCGAGGGCCGACAGGATTGGCATAAATCCCAGAACGACTGAACTGGTTCTTTTCACTAGAAGGAGGAAGCTGGGTGTTTTTTATTGATCTGGATTGGGTGGTGCAATCATTTTCTTCGGAGTCTAAGTAATAGAGCGCCCTAATCAGCCCTAAGAGTTAGGGCTGAGGCCGGTAACGGTGCTCGGTATGTTTACGGCGATCGTTTGGCCAAATCCCAACTACGGTTGTTAAGATTGGCACAAAGCTTTGGATAACTGAGCCCTTTGGATGATAATGGAGAAGATACAGGCCACGGCAGTGCTTATCTCCAAGGCATGGAGATGTGCCCGGAGAGAGAAGCTGAATAACATTTTCATTTTGATGTCTTTCCTCCTATTTGTTGTTTGTGTTGCAACAAAGATCGCCATGAGACTGAGGGAGTCAGGTACATGGCGCACTTCTAACTTGGGCAATTCTTCTGTTCTGGGGGGGATGGTGTTACCGCATGGCACCATGTTATATGCTGCGCAACTGATTATATACCAGGGGAGTCCTTGCTGGTTGATAGGTTGGAAGTCGTTTTCCCGAAAAGGGATATCTTGGTTGGAAGCACCACGCCCTTATTGGGACCCCCTATATACACGAATGGGTCTAAATTGGGTGGGTGCACGAGAGCACGAGTCTTCATTGAATTCCTCGGAATCCGGGAATCCTATAGACTTCTGGGAGCGTCTTTCAGGCGGAGGTACTCGCGATCCTTGTGACTGCGGGAATAAGGTGTGAATTGGTGCTATAGGCTGCAGGATGTTTGAAGCCCTGTGTCGGAGTATTTCGCGAAACAGAACGTCGCTTATCCTTGGTCTTAGAAAGCATGACTTACGGTAGTTGAGAAATTGTAAATGGGTCATGTCGGTTAAGATTTAGATTTAAAGTGATCCTTCGACTTGACCTTTTGAGCCTCTAGAAGCCGCAATTGTTGTTAAATTTTGCTGAAACTTTGCACTTTGTATTCTGTTACGACTTTCAACAACCGCGTTAAGTATATATATATAAGCCTCATAGAGCTTATATATAAACCGATCTCCTTATATGGTTTTTTCAGCCCCTGGAAGCCGTAATTGTTATCCGATTTGGCTGACATTTTTCAGGTACGTTCATAGTAAATATTGTCCAAATAGGTCTATAACCTGATATGGCTCCCATATAAACAGATCTCCCCAATAGTCTTCTACTGCCCCTTAAAGCTTAAATTTTTTCAGATATGGCCGAAAATTGGTATATAAAGTGGTGGTGGTGGTGAGTCCTCATGATTCAGCCTGGCTGAATTTAGCACTTGTTTACTTGATACTTGTTTTCAATGTACCAACACCTTCTTGGTGCTGATTATCATTAGAGCTTTTTTAGGAGTTCTTGTCGGTTTTTATTTTGTTTTTCAAAGGTTTTTTTTTTCGTTTTTTTTATTTTTTTTAATTAACATTAAATTGCCAACTTTTTCAAGTTTTTTTTCTTTGAATATTTAGAATTTATTTTAATTTTAAAATAGGTATTTCCATTTATTTTTTCAATTAAGCAATTTCTTTATCAAGAGAGATTAAGAGTAAATCACACTAATCTCCACCCCCACACCCCTAGCTAGAAACCCAAAAAAGCAATTATACAATTCACCATAGCCATAGCGTTGATAAATTACCAGTGTGGCGAAATTTTATTCACCAAAATGCAAACGCAAATACGAAACCGGAAGCCGGCTAAGCCCCCCCCCCCCACTAAATGGCCAACAACAATACAAATTTTGTGAAAATTTCAATAGGTTTTAGACCAGCTGCTCTACCAAAACCAAAACGGTGTCCAACAATAAAATCAGGCATCTGCCGAGAGAAAAAAAAAATAGTTTTGCACTAATTAAGGTTCACATAGTTTTGGTATGTGCCACAAAATAGTTTGTTATCCTTTCTGCCGTATTGTATGTAAGCATGTGGCCCAGCTACATAGGGTAACGGCAAATGGAAAAAACAGTTATAGAAAAATTGTTTTATTTAAAGGAAGCCATAGAAATGAACTTTGTTCGTTTTGCGTTATCATGCCATAACATGGTAAAGTATTTCAAAAATTAATGCCAACAAAAAGTTTTGAATTTAATTTGTAGACACACATTGGCAGCGGAAGGAGAAAAAATATTTGTATGCAATTAATATTCTAAGGTCATCATCACATTAAAGGCTGCTTGGAGTATGAACACATGTTTGTGTGTATGGATGTGTGTGTGTGAGTTTCGCATATACCAAATTAATTACATTTCCAGTTTATAGATAATAAATTTTATTAATTTTTGTTTTTTCCTATGTTGTTGTTTTTGTTTGGCAAGGGTCATACAAGTGTGTGGCACGTGATGTTGGGGTTTTTAATCTTGCAGTTTTCACTACACTACGCACATATGCACACTTGCAATGAAACATGGGGGTGGGGGCGAAAAACTATGACTACCCCCTTACGTTGTCGTTCCACACCACACCCCTATGAGGCCATAATGAAAACTCACATAAATATTAACACACGCCCCTCTGATTGTCAGGCATTTTGCAATTAATTCTGGTGGAAAATCGCACACACTCACACGCTCAACGAGAGACAGCCATTTAGGCATATTAACATGCCAACAAACATACAAACCTGTACACAAGCTGTGTATATGAAAGTTGAGAGTTCATAGGTATGTGTGTGACTATTGCGGTTTAACAAATATGCCTCTGCTGTCTGCCTGTTATAAAAGTTCTTTGCTTGTTGTAAGGGAATTGTGGAAGAGTGGGAAAGGGGACAAGAAAGTGAGTAATGGGTGGGAGATTTTGCTAGCCCAAATCATCATCATCATCATCACCATCATCAACATCATTCAGCATTTTAGACTATATACTAGTTAAGTGTTTGTATGTGCAGCCTCTTAGAACAGTGCGTATGCTAAACTTTTGCAATTAGTTTTCTTCTATAGCCAGCACACACACACACACACATTCACCATATTCTACCTAATGAATGGCAGACAATACTTTCTATAACACTCTGCCTCTTCTCTCACTCACTCTTTCTCTTGTTTCGTTTAGTCTCTATGGCCCTCTCCACTTTGCAATGATGGTGTTGATGAGTATGATAATTGTGTAAATAAGAGTAAAATTTATTTTATTTAGTGCCAGTTGACAGTTAGTTGATATTTTCGTTATTATTATTGTCGTAGTTGTTGTTGTTGTAGTTGAAGCAATTGTTTTATTATCATTTTTGTCAAATGCTATTTGCCATTTGTGTGCGTTGTATTGTTGTTGCTGCTTTTGCATGTGTGACATAGTGTTTCAAGGGATTTCAATTAGTCTAGCAAATATAAATATCTACCCAGGCATATGTGTATTTGCTTGGACAACAATGCGGCGTTGGATAAATTAATAAACTTGACTATGACCATGACATTAACCCTTTGGGGGATGGGGAGCAAGGGCCTACTTTTTAGCATAATAGAGGTGGGTAAAACTTTAGAAAGTTTTAATGATAAGAAAAAGTTTCTTAATAGAGTTATTTGCACTTTAAAGAAAATTTACAAATTTTTTAATACTTTTATCTTGGAAAAGAGAAAAATGTCTAGTGGGTAATTTATGATTATCTCATGAAAACAAATATGTTAAGAATTTAAGTATTGTAAAATTCTCGTTGGAAAATGTTTAAAGTGACATGTTAATGGGAAAATAATAATCATACAGAAGGTAATTGGAAAAAGTTGTTTTTATAACTAGGCAGATATAATTTCAACAAATGAAAATTTGCGGTTCGGACAGAATCATGGAGCCCATCTCATGGATTTTACTAAAAATGTTCACAAATGATCTTCGCTAAAGTGCACATGCATACTTTACTTTCAGCCATATAGGACAATAATTTAACATTTTATGGGCCGTGGAAGACTAATCGGTAGATGGGTTTATATGGGAGCTATATCATAGACCAAATTTCATGTAAAATTTCAGCCAGATAGGACAAACATTGAGGCTTCCAAGATATCTAATCGGGATATGAGAGCTATATCAGGTTAGAGGCCGATTTCAGTGGTACTTGTCGCGGCTGTTGGAAGTCGTAACAGAATACCAATTTCAAATTTTCGGCCAAATCGGACTACAGTTGCGGCTTCCGGATGTCATGTCGGGAAATTGGTTTATATGAGAGGATAAAGACTTATATAGCTCCCATATTAGACCATACCTACAACGGATTTTGGGAGCCATGAAAAAACACTACATGCAACGTTTCTACTGCGATTACTTTAATGTACCGGAGCGGTTCAGCCTTCCCAGAGGCTAAAAAAGAATCGCTATGCTCTCTTCAGCAATGAAAAAACACTACATGCAACGTTTCTACTGCGATCGGTTTTATGCACCGAAGCTATCCAGCCTTCCCAGAGGCTAAAAAAATCGTTAGCCCCTTTCCACACGCATGTGTGGTTCCAGCAACAACATCTACATTGATACTGAAGAAGTTGGATCTACTGGAGTCGAGTATTTTACACCTGTCCTTAACTTGTCTTTGAACGCTCTTACAGTACCCGATATCTGAAAAATGAGTAAAGTGATCCCGCTACTGAAGCCTGGAAAGGACCCGAGCAAGGGCGAGTCGTTCAATCTGATCACCCTTCTCTCACCAGTGCTCAAGACGCTTGAGACACTACTCCTTCCTAGTCTCGTTGCAGAATTTCCATTCACCAAGCATCACCATGGATTTCGTAGATTGCGCAGCACAACTGCTTTGCCTGCCATCACCGAACACATAGCAAATACAAATTTGCCCATGAACATTAATCCATTATCCATTAAAGAACAGGGTACACTACTCATATATCATTGAGTGCTGTCCGATTCAAGTTTAGACTCAAGAGTCCTTCTTTATATAGCCGAGTCCGAATGCCGTACGCAGAGCGACACCTCTGTGAGAAGAAGCTTTAACATGCCATGACACATTTGCCATGGGTTCAATCAGCCCAGGCCATGTAATGGGACGGTCCTCGTGGCACTGGGCTTCAATATCTATCGAAAAGCTTCAATTAGTCCAAGTCATGTCATAGGATGGTCCTCATGCCACTGGACCTATCGAAAGCATTCGATACTTTTAAACCTCTACCTATCCTCCATTCAATTCCATTTCCCTCTAGACGAAATAAATATCGTATCATATGCGAACGATTGTGCGATCATGGCATCAAGTCCCCCACCCATTGATGACGTTTGCGATAGGTTAAACGTCTACCTCAACAAACTTGTCGCTTATTTCAATGCGAGAGATTTGAAGATATCTGCCATCAAATCTTCAGCCACATTGAGAGGTCCCTTATCATTGACCTTAAAACTTGGATCGAACTGCACTCATTGATATGTGAGAAGTTTGCCCCTGTTCCTTAGTGGAATGTTCATGGGCAAAATCAGGCTCTTCAAGTCGCTTGCCGACAGCACTTGTGCTGCTGACAAAGAAACCTTGTTGACCACGTACATAGCAATTGGCCATTCTGTGATAAGTTATGCAGCGCCAGTATGGTCTCGTCAGCTATGTGACACGCTGTGAAATAATACTCAGATCTGTCAGAATACCTCTTTTCGAACGCGCGTGGACCACCTCCATCAGGGGACAAAGACCACGTACATAGCAATTGGCCATTATGAGATAAGTTATGCAGCGCCAGTATGGTCTCGTCAGCTATGTGACACGCTGTGAAATAATATTCAGATCTGTTAGAATGCCTCTTTTCGAAGGCGCGTGGGCCACCTCCATCAGGAAACAAAGACCACGTACATAGCAATTGGCCATTCTGAGATAAGTTATGCAGCGCCAGTATGGTCTCGTCAGCTATGTGACACGCTGTGAAATAATATTCAGATCTGTTAGAATGCCTCTTTTCGAAGGCGTGTGGACCACCTCCATCAGGAGACAAAGATCCTACCCATAGGAAGACATAACTACATGCTGTCTAAGCGTTTATTGCAGGCACCATCGAAATCATCATTTTAGGGACAGGTATCGACCGAAAACAAGCCTCATGATCTAGAGCGAGAGGTTCAGCGCTACAAGAGCGAATCTCTAGGTCAAGTGGCATATGAAGCCGATCTGGACAACATTCATGCAGATACGGTACCAGATGCGGTGAACAGCTACCGCGTGAATGTTGTCCTTGGAGAACGACCGCCACCCCTTTGCACCTGAATAATTTGGCCTCTCCCGATAAACAAGAGTAGTTCTGGCTCAATTAAGATTCGGCAGATGCAGCGGGCTCAACCCCTACAGTCATGCTCTGTATTGGTGCGAGCGTGCAGGATGTGTGTCCTGACTGTAACCTGGGACCACACGACACACGTCGCCTGTTTAAATGTCCGGCCATACCCAGTCGACTCAGAACCAGGTACCTCTGGACGCACCCTACTTTAGTGGCAGAATTCCGGGATCAGGCCATGCAACAGAACTAAGCAAAGGAAAGATAGAACACTTAACACTGATACAACAGCTATCCCATGGCAGCCGATTATACGTTCCGGGTTGACCCGATGGAGGTCTTTACCCCCAAGGGCTGCCGCTTCGGTATATAACACTCTGCTATAACAACAATAACAACTAAATACGAAGTCAAGGATGGACGAACATAGCTAAATCTACTTAAAATGTCAGGACGATCAGGAATATATGTACTTTATAGGGTCTCAGACTAATATTTTGAGCTGAATGGCTAGACTGATGTACCCCCCATTCTATGGTAGGTGGTATAAATAGGGTTTGTCCGAATATTACATGACATATACAGCCCTTAACCAAACATTATTATCTTAATTTTTATCCGTTTTCGTTTGTTGACGTATCATTGTTTAATGTATCAAAATGCTCTTTTGTTGAAATTTTAATGATATTTTTTTTTAATTTAATAGAAAACCTTCAACTTTATTTTCAAATCATTTTAAAGATATGATTATTTCAATGACGTATTCCCTCATTGGTGGTATTTTTTTTAATTTCTTAATTTTTTTATTTTGTAATAAACTAAACTGCTAACCATTATCCCCCGAAAATATCTCTCTTCAAGTTATTATCAGACAAGACCACCCCTAAATATTTTCGTAATGGTCATCATATCAAAACGAGACCAAATTTTTTCCACCAAGCCTCAGTGTAACTAATTAAGCAATTAATAATGTTGGAACTCAGTAAAAAATGGGCCACAACATAAAAAGTAAATTAGTTTAAAATACACACAGAAGAAAAATGCAAGGGCACAAACCGAAAGCTGTGTGGACAGACCGAAAATCGTACGGCGGGATGAATGGTGCTATCCCTTGATAATAAATGACCAAAAACATTAAATATGTTGAAAAAGCTAGATATAAAAAAAAACACCAAGGATGGCGATAATCACATTAAAGACTCTTTAAAGCTAACTGTAATGGTGATATGAGTTGGTGATTGTAATACAGTCAATGCTGTTGTGTATGAACCCTTTACATAAGCAATTTGTTAACGCCTTAATTTGTGATGATATGGTTGTAGCTAATGTTTCAAAACCCGACAAAAAAAACAACTGAAAAAGAACAATGCATACCCCTAAGAAAAACAAGATTTTCATATACACGCATGCATGCAAACACATTCATGTATATATAAAAGACCCTGCAATTTAACATATTTTTAATTATAATGGTGATGCATGAACAAAAACCTTGTCCAATACCCTCTAAGGCCAATGAGGCTGTGTCTTTTTTAAATTGCTGTTAAATTAACAAGCCTTTCTGTTCTTTTTTTTTGGAAAAGGAGATTTTTTTTCTTGATTTTTGAAACACCATAAGCATTTATAATGTATTTAAACATGTTTTATAGCATCTAAAACACCATTACGCCCAACTTACTCACCAACAACCAACCTTATCCTTTTCGTAATACTTGTTTTATGTGTATAGCGCACATATACACACACAAAACGATGCTCAAAACTGTCATAACTGCTGCTATATGGCTACTTTTAATTTGTGGACTCATTTGTATAAGGCTTTTTTTCGAAAAATTGCCTAAGGCTTACAAGCATAAAGTTATGTTTAAACGCCGTTGAATTATCATACAAAACATTTTGAGTTTCGATTTTCGAATTTCATGTTTTCAGAGTATTTTGGTGGAAAAAAATTAACTACTATTTTGTCACATAAAATATGTTGCGGCAAACGCCTTTTGAGTGGTTTGATTTTGTTTTAGCTTGGGGCTGATTTTCAAAATAAGTGTCTCTTTTTGGCTGAGGATTTACTTTAAAGCTTTTAATTAAAATTAAATAAAATTCTCAATTTGCTTATAACACTGTGAGTGGTGGGTTGATGTCTACTAGTATTCAAACTTGCCCCGAAGAAGTTAATAATTTTAATTGCTGTATCAAAAGCAGTTAACTGTTTAATAATTTAGGATTGTCTATGAGTTTTCTTATAGAAAGGAAGCAGAGAGAGAGAGAAAGAGGAGGAGAGGAGGATAGAAAATAATAATTATCATATGAAAGAAAATAATAATAATAGTTTTGTTCTACAAAGTCGGGATTGTTTTAAACAGGCCAAATTGTATTATAGTTCTTTGATTGAAATGAATAAGGAAGGATTATTGATTGCCTTAGAGAATGTATTGATTGTAATAGACTAAATGAAGAAGTGGTCATGCATTTATGTCTATGTCATAGAAATCGAATATCATAGGGTAGCACAAAACAAAATTGATGAAGAACTTATGGAAGGAGCCAGAAAGTAACTTCTGGGAAATTTTGAACCCCATGATGATGGATTTGTCTAAAAACAAATAAAACGGCATTAAGTTCGACAGGCCGATCTTTGGATAGCCACTACCTCAGATATGTATATATATTAACCACCTTTTGTTTGGAGGCAACTGTAGCGCAGAGGTTAGCATATCCGCATATGACGCTAAACGACTGGGTTCGAATCCTGGCGAGACCACCAGAAAAAATTTTAAGCGGTGGTTTTCCCCTCCTAATGTTGGCAACATTTGTGAGGTACTGTGTCATGTAAAACTTCTCTCCAAAGAGGTGTCGCACTGCGGCACGCCGTTCGGACTCGGCTATATAAAGGAGGCCCCTCATCATTGAGCTTAAACTTAAATCGGACTGCACTCATTGATGAGTGAGAAGTTTGCCCCTATTGCTTAGTGGAATGTTCATGGGCAAAATTTGCATTTTTACCTTTTGTCATAATCCAGTGAAAATCATTAATGCATCCATAACAACTATATCGAAATATGGCTAAAGTCTGAGGTAAGTTCTGCTAACCAGACGAAGAATCCCACTATAAATAGACATGTGAGTCGACAACGTAATCATCACGACAAGGAAGGCGGTAAATTATCTCGGAATTCGACTGGACCCCAAACTGACGTACGTTCCGCAGATAAAATTCTCTGCTCAAAAAGCGATCGGAATTTCGGCCCAAATGAGAAGACTCATGGTGATCATGGAAGGGCCACTACCCGAAAATGGGGAAACTTTTAATGGAAGCTTTTAACAGCATACTCTTATACGGGTGCGAGCTCTGGGCAGAAAGTCTCCATATCAGGAACAGAGCTGCTGCGGTGCAGATAATATCAAATAGTTGTTTAAAGGTCAATGTGAAAGTTCGGTAGTAAAATGGCCGTGGGGTTTTTCCGGAAGATTCTAGAGAAATCAAACTATCTTTTCATACAGCTCCTTTTCTGGTATACCTTTCATATCATCTTATAAAGGGTGATTTTTAGCTATTATCTTTTCGCCAACAGATAGAATTCTCTGTTCAAAAAGCAATCGAAATTTCGGCCCAAATGATAAACAACTTGACGCTGACTCTTGATTCTTTGTGAGAAATTGACCCCCTTCCTCCATGGAATGTTCATGGGCAAATTTGCATTTGAATTTAAATGAATATTGGCCTAAAGAGCTTGATCTTTTCGAAATTGATCCATCACATATAATACTTATGGGTGCCAAATCTCATATATTTTTTCAACTAGGCTTCCTAGCCTCTAGATGGCGCAGTTTTGTTGTAAATTGCCAAATAAAATTAAGCAATACCTAATAACACTCCGCTATTTTATTGTCAATAAAGGTAAATAATTGAATAGGTCTATCGTGTAAACTGAAACCTCCCAGACAGGTCTTTCTCTTATAAAGAGAATTTGAACATGATTAATAAAAATTTGGGTGCATGGAAGCCATTAAGGAAGCCTTCTAAACCCCGAAATTTCTCTTGAGCCAATAGATGGCATGATTATCATTCTTTTTTAAATATAAATCGGCATGATTGACAATATCTGCTGACACCCCCACAAATATGATTCACAAAGTATTGGGTTGCCCAAAAAGTAATTGCGGATTTTTAAAAAAAAAAGTAAATGCATTTTTAATAAAACTTAGAATGAACTTTAATCAAATATACTATTTTCAAACTTTTTTTCTAAAGCAAGCTGAAAGTAACAGCTGATAACTGACAGAAGACAGAATGCAATTACAGAGTCACAAGCTGTAAAAAAATTTGTCAACGCCGACTATATGAAAAATCCGCAATTACTTTTTGGGCAACCCAATAATATAGCCCCCTATTAAATTGCTCTTTGTTGGATAGCAAAGACCTGAAATATTATTTTTTCTACACTATATTTTTTTGGTATTCACTCACATTCACATTTCCCACTTTTTCTTATTTCTTTTTCCCCATCATTTCCTTAAAGTGTATTTGGCATAGAATATTTATCACAAGTTGTTTTTTATACTTTCGCATGACTTTTTGTTGTTTGCATTTCTTTCATGTCACATTTTCTCAAATCTTTCCAAAAATGCGCTACGCTATTATTATGACAAATTTTTGGCAATGCTACTTCTTTGTGGCAATATTTTTCAAAATAAAAAAAAGAACTCTAACTGCATACCACCACTATGCTTAGGATAAGATTTAGTCAACTCTAAATGTGCAAAATATATGTGCAATGGTTGTTATCCAAGTGAAACTACTTCATTTGAAATTGCCTTTATCCTTGTTGTTTGGTTGGCTGGCTGGCTAGCTGGCTGACTGTTAGTTCCTGGTTTGGTTTGATGGTTTTCTTTAACCACTTGTCGGGAATGATGTGGCATGAAGTGGTGTTTTTCTTTAACCAAATTACCCTTCATATTTCAATTTTTATAGATCCTTTTAAACTTTGTCATTTTTATTATATGCAAGTCATAATCATGGCAATAAAAATCCTTTTATTTGCACTCACACACACATTTTTTAAAGCAAACTCTCAATTTAAAGAGAGAGCATTGAAATTCTTTAAAGGCTATTCTTAACAAGTGGTCTTTTAAAGGCTTTTAAGAGACTGTTCCTAAGTTTAAGCGTTGGTGTTCTGTGTGTTCCTTTTCATCCTTATGTTTGTCTATCCAGATGACTGCTTTGTAATTGATTAGTCTCTTGAATTTGAATTGTTAATATTCTCCTTGCTATTGATTGGCAAAAGGGTCATAAAAAACCATTAGCCCTAGCCTATCTAGCAAAACTATTGAATAATTTTATATGTAAATATTTGGCTAGAGTGTTTTTTTTTTCAGCTTACACCAGTTTCCATGTGGGGTTTGTTGGTTCAATGGGTTGTCGATATTTTGTAACCATTCAGCAGCATCCCTTTTTTTTGAAGGAAAAACAAAATGGTCGCTTTAGTTGTAAAAGAAAAGTGATGGTGTTGGAAGGAGAGGGATAGAGAAAAAAGTAAAAATAATCGAATTGAGGTATAGGTATAAGAGAGTAGGCCCTACACTAAAAAGGTGAAAGTTGAGTAAAAGTAAAAATCGGAAAAAAAGAGAAGGGAAAAGTCGAAAGATCCAAAAAGGTGTTGATATGCGAAGAGTAGCACATTGTTGTAAAGATCATGGAAGTGAGCATTAGTTGCTAAAATCAGAGCTATATCCAAATCGAAATTATTTTGAAAAGTTTTGGCCGCATATTAAGACATGAATCAGAGGAACGGATTAATATTTCCGGTACTCTAATCTCAGATATGTTAATATATACATATAGGAGTTTTATCAAAATCCGTAATTAGTTGACACCAAAGTTGATTGTATTAGCCCTTGGATCAAAGAGGGTCATGAGTAAAGTTTTATGAAAATGCTAACATTGAATGTTAAAAGACGCATATAGACAAATCAATTCAATTATATGCATCTAGTGATGATCAGTGTATTTAGAAAGATAGATCCATCAGTCTTGTTTACAATGTTCAACTTTTCTTTTCCAGTTTTTTTCCATTGGAAAGATGTTAATTTTCCTAAAGTGCATACATTCTATACAAAACCAAATATATCGTCCAGTATTTTAGATCTAGCCATTTATGGTGTTAGAAGGGAATCACCCATACTCTCTTCTCAAAATAACAAAAAGGACAAGGAAAGGCGAAAAAACGTCAAATGTTTATCTCAATGATATGCAGCTTAACAGATCCAGCTGCCGTCATGGCAAAAACGAGACCAATACCACAACCTAGGAAAAAAATCGCAAACGCTCTGTTTTCGTTGCCCCCCCATACAATATTGGAAAAAGCTAAGGGGAAAAGGGAGTTTTCCGCATAACATTAGCAAATAAATTACATTTACATTATTGAACTTGATAGCAAGATATTGATATCAAATGTAGGAAAGAAAGAAGGAATGAATGAAAATGTTGGGAATCAATGCTTCTTAGGCTGGCTTCTAGAATTGCCTTACAAATGGGTGGGAGTTTTGATGGGGACTGAGGGGACTACTTATTGATTGGTTAAAATGCGTTGTTCCTTACTATGCTGGCTGACGATGTTATGTATTTTTTTCATTTTCATTTCCATTTGCCGTTGTTGGTGTCTCTTTTTTGGCTTTTCATCTCTCTCACCCAGTGTGAGAAAATAAATTCTAAATGAAGGCGTCGATTTGTTATCGAGGATTTTAATTTATTATAATTAATGTATTTTTTATCTTTGTAATGGCAATGCTTTGTTGTTTTTTTTTTGCATTATCTATGGTTGGTGGTTGTTTTCATTTTCGCATTTTTGCATTGCTATATCTGACAAACAACAATTTTAAGCCCATGAATTTATAATTAACACTTCTGTTAACTTAGATATCAAGTACTTACTGTAATAATTGATTTAATGTTTTATTTTATGCAGGGGTTTTAATCCGCTTGAAATTTCTTTTCGTTGTTCATTATTCATATTTGGATTTGCCTTTTTTTGGTAGTTGCTACTTTCAATAAAGTATGATTGATTATGACACTTACCTGTGGGAAGAGAAAGAAAAACGGAAAAATATATATGAATAAATTGTTAAATCATTATTTGTTAAATATTTTTTAGGGATTATAAATATAGACAAGACAATTGGTATTTATATATATATTTACATTTTAATGTTAAGAGCTTAAGCGAATAAGATGCAGCCATATTTTACAACATTTAAAGAAGAAACTTTATTAAAAAATTATTTTTGAAGTTGAATATTTAACAATAAGTATATTTTTATATTTTGTTTGGGAAATAGGAACAATTATTTTTTACAATACAAATACAGTGTATAATTTTTAGAGGAAATCTATATTTAGTTATTTAATGAAAAAAAAAAAATTTATTAAAAATATTTTATACATGTTAGGTACAACAAGGTTTGAGGTGAGATGTTTGTTCCTGTTCCTTAATCACCATGACCAATTTTTTTGTTTATAACAAGGTTTCTTGAAACTGAGTATACCAATAACTTCTATTTGAGACCACTGCATTATTATAGACTCATTCTAACATATAGTTTTTAGGGGATATTAACAGGATATTGTCCAGTTTAAGATCATTACGTTCATTGTTTTTATTTCTTGTTTCAAAGAACTCTTAAAAAGTTGGGCATGATTGCGGTCTTATCAAAGCATTTGAAAGGTTTTGTGGACCACGTGTTTGTTTCCGCCAATAGAGTTTCTGCCCAATTTGTTAAATGGGTTTAGGTCCTACTCATAGCTACAACTAGTGAGTTGAGTATGAAGTACTTTTTTCAGTTTCATTATAATATTTTTGCGAAGAGAATTTATCATCACCATATCTCTCATATTGGTAACTGCAGAATATTTCCATTTTTCTATTGTAATAACCCTTCAAAATATAAAGATATTGAGCCGACATTTCGCAAAGTTCCGATATTTGAATACAGTTATAGAAAAAAATGTATTACCTGATTCTGTTGAATTTGCAGTAGTGATTCTGTTGAATTGGCAATAGTGAGTAGGACAGGACCTCATGACACGCATGGGAAATCCAGGCCAAATCGAAAATAGCACTGAAATGCACCGATCTACCTGTACAAGTGAACGTCTTGATCTCACTTTTTTTATCAATTTCGACATCCATAATTGTTAATACTCATACTCTTAAAACTCGAATTTTCTATAATTTTTTGGTCCGAATCGGGTATTTCTATACACTAACCTATCGATTCAATTTCTTGAGCTACCAAAATGTGCATTAAACACAGCAGGACACTGATAGGTACTTTGTCAATACCTATTGGTATTATTTGATTCACATTATTGATTATATATACATAAACGTAAGAAAATTAAATTAAAATTATTTCGTATTTATTTTAATTCATTAGGTGTTGGAATGTTCTAGTAAAAACGAGAATAGTACTAAAAACAATACCTGTTTGGTAATAAATCTGATACCTAACGGTATTACTCCTTGCGGCCTTATTTAATTTTTGCTTTTAGGGACTTATTTCACTATGCAATAAAGCCCCAGTTTTGGGTTTTTTGTTTTTTTTTTTTTTCATTTTTGGTTTGGGGCTTGGTTGCATTAGGGACTTATCCATGGAGGCCACAGTAGCGCAGTGGTTACAATATCCGCTTATGATGCAGAACGTCAGGGTTCGAACCCTGGCGGGAACATCAAAATGTTTTTTCATTGGTGGTTATTCCCTCCTAATGCTGGCTATATTCGCGAGGTACTATGCCATGTAAAAACTGTTCTTTAAAGGAATGTTCGTGGGCAAATTTGCATTTGCATTTCCTATAGTGAAGCGCTATATATTTTTTTTACAATGGGTTACGTCTAATGGCCTTTTGAATCAGTACCCCGATATGATCATTTATGATCAATTAAGGCCATTTTTTGTACCATTTTGTTATTTAGTCCGAAAATGCTAAACATACGTCCCTTTTCGAGGACATCAATACAAACATTTTCTTCATATATTTTTTTTACAATGGGTTACGTCTAATGGCCTTTTGAATCAGTACCCCGATATGATCATTTATGATCAATTAAGGCCATTTTTTGTACCATTTTTGTTATTTAGTCCGAAAATGCTAAACATACGTCCCTTTTCGAGGACATCAATACAAACATTTTCTTCATTTAAGCCATTAAGCATCATGAGCATTGATGCTTAATGGCTGAAATCTTTGTGGAAAACTTTTTTCTGTTGGAAAGTTAGGCATCCAAGGACGATAGAAGACATATCTACCCAGCAAAAAGCTTGCTGAATTTTCAGCAATATAGCTCTACTGGTGCCCTAAATTCGAGGCTCAAATAATAAGGCAATGTACCATTTGAGAGCACTTCAACTATGTATGCAATTGCGCACTTTTAGAAGCCCAAAATGGAGAACAGGAAATCATTACCACTTTACTGATAAGTTTTTATTACCCCTATGTTCGTTTAAGATAGCCCTAAAACACATGATTCTATAAGTTGTAAAATCCTATATGCGGAGGAGGAAGCAAACGTTTACGATAGTGCACTGAAAATGCGCTAGTATCAGCATTGCAATTTTTCGCCTCGGAATAGCCATATGTTAGAATGAGTAAGCAATATAAAATAAAATATAAAATAGCGCTGAATTCAGCGCAAGAAACAATTGCCTTTCATGGTCGTGCTTACAATATGCAAAAAAAAATGTAGGTGCTTCCAATCTTATGAAAATCTTTGCTGGATAGTTGTATATACCAAACATTCTTTTGAACACTTGCACTTAGAAGGGTTCTTAGGGATCTTGGCTTGCCTTTCATGATCCTGCTTACAATATGGTCACAAATATTTGAATTCTTTAAATTTTATGAAATTTTGTTGCTGGATTGAACTGAATATTGGCAGGTAGAAAGGTTCTCACGTGTCTCGAGGTCAATAAGACCCTGGGCATGGATGGTATATCAACTCTTGTCCTCTTTCGACCCACTGATTTTTGACATTTCTTTCGCCAACTCTATGCACTGCATATATATGGGACATCCCCGCTTAAGAAGCGTTTGTCGACTCTAAAAAGTTTATGGAGATGCTGCTCTAAGTGAACAAAAGTGGCTTGCATGATTCCTTGTCTATCAAGATGGTGAAAGGGATGTGACGACCTTTTGCCAAAGGCCGAAATCCTTCAAAGACATTGAGACAAAATATGAGGAGTTACAACCCAATTCTTTACCTTTTTACAATAACGCTATACACCTTATAGTTTAACTCCTCGTATAGAGAGCGTTGAGAAGAGATTTTTGTTTTCATAGTTGTATGATCCCCGTTTTTCGCGACATTTTGTATGAATGTATCTAAGATTTTATTGAAGCTTTATATTGAAAGAAAATCTACAATGAAAAGTCACCTAGCCAGAAGCAGCATCATTAAGTCTAGACATATTTTATGACAGTCATAAAAGTTTTGTAATTTTTAACAGGCACAAGGAAACAACCAAGAACGTTTTAGCGCCCTAATAAACATTAAATGACTTTTACTAAGTGTTTTGAAATGAAGAACAAAAAAAAAATAATTGAATGTTTCGTTTGGTACCTGTGTAGGCAGGTATATAAAAACTTGGATTTTGCATGACCTTTCAATAAAAAAGTGAAAATTTTGGCATAAATGGCGATCCCTGATGTATTTCAGGAATTTTGAAGAATAAAAAAATGTAATAAAATGTGCAGATATAAAATACATTATTGATTATTTAAGATTAAAATTCTTAATTTTCTTAAGAATATTTAATTTTTTTAATTTTTAAACACTTGGTGGATTACTAATAGCATAAATTTGAATTTGTGTATTTTGTAATAAAGCATTTTTTGCACTTGGCATTTAGCCATAAGAAGTTTACCCCAGTTCCTTAATGGAATTTTTACGGGCAAATTTGCAATTTGCGTTATTGCTATACAGTTGCAATATAATGGCTATTTTCGAAAATATCCCAGTTTTACTGAATTTTCTTAACTTATATCGGAACTCAGTTGCCACAAATCCCTAACTTACATTCATTCCAGCAAGTAAACGAAGTTTCGAAAATTCCGATTTGAATTTTTCATTTCAAAATTATTTTGTTTGTAATAAATTATAAACTTACAATTATACGATGTTTTTTCAAGAATACTGCTCTTCTTTCCGATTTTCACTTCTTATCTCACAAATGAATTCTCTAAAACTGAATTAGAACAATACCTATGCTACAGAAAACACACTTTGTCTCAGTTGGAGAGAAACTTTCTTTTTTTTTTAAGACACAAAGGAAGATGCGCGAGCAAAAAAACTACAATGTCAACAAATATCTGTCAAAAGGTAATAAATCATATCTCATGCCTTATTATCCCTTAAATATCCAGCTGTTAGCTCAAAGATATGGCAAAATATTCACTACAGTTTTAAGGGATTTTTATTCGCAACAGCTGCAGCAGGTCAAGCAACCGCAAAAAGGACGACTTTTTTGGCTGATATTTTTTGCACACGCTCAAAAGCAGCAATGACAAAATTTATGAAATTTCATAATTTCATTGTTTAGTACAGGTATTTAGGGGAATTCTGGTTAGTTTTGCTAACTGTTGGCAGGCAGGCTGGCTGTATGGCTGACTTGTTGGGCCTCTGACAGCGACGGAAACAACGGCGGCAGCGGCATTTGGTTGCATAACTTACAGTAGTAGTGCAACGAATTGCTTAAGATTATGCAACAATAGAATGCCAAGAGAAAGTTGGCAAAACAAAAAAAGGACATAGCTCAAAAACTAAAATTGTGACACATTTGCATGTGGTCTAACTAACAAGAAGTAAAATAGAAAAGGAAAAAAAAGGAGGGCTAGAGCCAAAGCCAGAAGGTAGCCTTTGGTCTACTAACATCTCATGTGTCCTCAAAGGAGCCTAGGAAGTCAAATAGCAACAATGAAAAAGAAATGCAAAAAACCTAAAATTTCTTGGCTGCCAACACACCGGACAGGTTCCTGTTAAAAACTGTAACAAATTTATGTTTGTTTACTATGTCATAAAGTCATAAATTATGCAAAACTAAAATAAAGATTTATGATGCCGAGGAAAAAGGAGAAAAAACATGGGCTTGAGTTTTGGTAAAATTGTAATAAAAATATTTTGGCTAGAAAATTTGCCACACTGCTACTTCGAAACTCAATAACCTGTGGTGCGTTAGCAGTTCCGTAAAAAATCAAAGAATTTTAGTTATTCGCTTTTGTTTAAAAAAAATGTCATGGTTTATTATAATCCGAAAGATGAAACCAAAGGCGGTGTTATTCTTTTTATTAAAGTAAGGCCTAAATGTCGGTTTGTTATGACTGGGCTAAAAGATACCCCAGAGAAAAACTTCTAAATGTTTATTTTTTGCTGAACGATAACTTATTTTTTTCTAGAATTAAAATTAATTTCAAATTCCCCTAAGATTATTTAACACAACTCAAATTTGAAAAAAAACCAAAATAAAAAACACCAGAAAAGGAATACAAAATTGCTCCACCATGACATCCCATAAGACAGTTTCGGCCAGACAACGAAGACAAATTTCTTTTAACAAGCCTTGGCAATTTTCTGAACATTTTGCGGCTTGGCTTTTGAATGTCCAACCATTCGCCGCCATTCTCTAACAAGCGAGGGAAACCATTAAAGCATTTTATTTGGCGGCTGTCAATTGGTTTAAATTGGTCAGTGGACAAGAACAACAACCGCGGCGACAATAATGGCCAGGCCAAGCAATAACAAAAACGGCCTGGGCCATAAGAACTTAACAACCTTTCTGAGATGCAGCTCACACAAAGACAAGAAATTGGGAACAGCAAAAAAAACTCGCACACATATCATGTGGTCCAAGAAGCAAAACTTCAAATGAAAAAAAAAAAAAAAACCAAGAAGAAGAAAACAACATTTCAAAAAAAAGAGGAACATTTTTATGTAAAGTCCCCATTAAAAGCTTTATCCTTTGGGGATGTTGACTGGCTATTTGGTTGTTGGAATGGTTGCCCATGCTCTTAAAGGAAATGCTTGAGTTTCATTGTCGTTTTCTTCCCCTTCCACATCTTCGCCATGTTGTTGCTTAAAATTGAAGTTATGTTTTGTAGCACAAAACACATCATTAAGTATAAAAATTCTTAAAATGGAATTTTAAATCATTAAAAAGCTTTATTGTACATTCACAAATGCATACGTTTTTCTCTTTTGGCCGCTCTCTGCCTCTTACACACCAAAAGATACCGAATCACCTCGGGAACTCTCAGAAGGCAAGCGGGGCAGCAAGCAGCTACAAGAAAAAAAACTCCATACAATCTGTTCCTTGTTTTTTGCGATTTGCTGCCTCACTATGATTGCTGTTGCTGCTGCTGTTGGAGTTGGTCCTCGTTTATTTTCAATTCTTCTGCCATACACGGAACACCGAATGAATGCCATAAAAGAAGAAGAATTTCCAATGCATTTGCTTTATTTGGTATGTAGCAATCACAAGAACGACGTTCCGCACAACAAAATGAAGAAGGAAAAAAATGCAACAAAACCGGCAGAAAAACTCAACAACATCAACAATAACAAAAACAAAAAGGAGAAAATACTTTAAATAAAAGATGCAACGAAAAATGTTGCAAGTTAACTTAACGAACCTTTGAATGGATACAACACACACAAACAAACAAATAAAAAACTAAGGAAGCACTCACAACGAACGAGTAAAGGCATGGCCTAAGAAATACTACAGTGAGACAGTGGGGCGAGAGATAATAAATATATGACACAAAGAATAGCAAATATACGACGTTGTATAGCCTCGCTCTCTCTTTCTCTCTCAATTTAAAGTTGTTCTCACCAACGAGTGTCTCTCATGAATATTTTTTGGTCGTGAATTGTTATATGAACGGAGGATGGCGTGCTTGTAACAATGAGACAAATACTCGTTCGAAACTCGAGAGAGAGAGAGAGAGAGACAAATACTCATTTGTGAAAAGAAGGTATTGAAAGACTAAAAGAAGGCAAACAAAATGGTTTCAAAATAGAGAACTTATTGCCTCGCTTTTTGTTAAATTAAACATTTTCTCACCAACAAGTGTCTCTCTCGAAATATTTTTTTTTGGAAAATTGCAAATTTTGCCCATAAATATTTCACTAAGTAACAGGGCAAACTTGTCATCTATCAATGAGTGGAGTCCGATTCAAGTTGAAGCTCAATGATAAGGGGCCTCCTTTTTATAGCCGAGTCCGAACGGCGTGACGCAGTGCTACACCTCTTTGGACAGAAGTTTTACATGGCATAATACGTCACAAATGTTGCCAGCATTAGGAGGGAAAAACCACCGCTGAAAATTTTTTCTGATGGCTTCGCCAGGATTCGAACCCAGGCGTTCAGCGTCATAGGCGGACTTGCTAACCTCTGCGCTACGGTGGCCTCCCGATCTGATAAGAGATCTGAATTTCTAAAAATGTTGCCATAACAATACCAATACTTGTTGACTGATCTCCGTTGATGATATTCGTATCTTACGGAGAGAGTAAAAGTGAGCGAAAAATTGACACACATTTTTGAGTTATACAATAGATTATAGAAATTTTATTAATAATACACATACTATTAAAGCCCCCCAGATACACTGTGCTACAGTAACAAAATCGACAAAAAAGAACTTCACTAACCAGCTCCACTTTACTTTTAAAGTAAAAGATCTGTAGAGGTTTTCTTCATCTTCAACTTTAAAGCTTCCTTTACAGACCCTGATGGAGTAGAGCACCCGAGGAGGTAGCCGCAAATGTTTACGCAAGTAGGAAAAATGCAACAACCACTTCAAACTACAAGCACAGCAATCTTACTCATGGTGAGGCGAGTGCAAGCAAAAAGGGGGGACTTTAACTCGATTGCATTTGCTACAATGAGACATTTGCAACAAACGGCGATGATGGCAGCGGCTGTGGTCGTGGCACGAAAGCCATGCCATTTGCTGCGATAGCAAATGTACGTAAACCATCAAGACACCCAAGTCAGGAGTTTAAGGAGTACGAAGTGCTAGCAGAAGAAACGAAAAAATGCAAACAAACACACACACACACACACAAAAACTCCACTTCATGATGTTGTTGCTGTTGAAGTTATATACTTTATACAGCATGTTGCACGTTGCACGAAATGCATGTTATGTTAGCCTTTCGTTCGTTCTATTCTTGTTGTTTGTTTGTTGTTTTTATTTTTTTTTTGGCTTCGTTCTTTTCGCATTTTAAATTTTCGTACGAGCGCTTTTTCCGTCTTTGGTTTTCTTGAAAAGCCAAAAATGGTGGCAAAAAAATTCAACCCAAGAAACGCAGCTCTTATATCTTTGCAAGTACTTTTGGAGCTCGTTAAACATTTTTGTGTGAATATTTTCCGTTTTCTCGCTGGCTATGGGCAATGGCAAGCTGTCCTGATATTGCCTGATATTCCTTATGGTGGTATTTAGAGTTTTCAAGTTATTGCTGTTGTTGTTGGTGTAGCTGGTAATGTTAATGCCGGTCCTGGGCTATACGAATCCTCTTTTATGCAACCCAAAAGAAAAGTGGTTCCGTTTCGTTTATCTTTGGTTCTGCTATAACATTTGAAAAATATTTTCATATATTTTTTTTTTTTTTGGTTTTTAATGTTCAGCCGAGGGCAGCGAAGGTATCAAATGCGATTTATTTGTTGTTGAGAATTGAAGAGTTAAATAAATTAAAAGAGTGTTTATTAAATTTAGGTTTTGAATAACAGTGCAAGGTTAAGATTAAATGTGTAGCTCACTACGAAAAGTGAATTCACTCGGAAGCTAGTCCGGGTCATCAAAAGTTATTTTGATAGGAATAGAAAAGTGAGTAGTTTAGACATTGATGATGCAAGAGGTATTGGAGATCCAAATCAAGATTGTAGCAATAGAAACCATTGAACAATCTCCAACTCGTTGAAAGTGATTTAAAACTAGACTTGAAATGAAGTCTTTAATTATTTTGTGATAAATGTAGTACTAGAGACACTGATGATGCTACAAGTGTGGAACATACGTATAAGGCTGTAATACCGGAAAACATTGGTAAATATTAAAATCCTTTTGAATGGCTGAAAACGCAGTTGCGTGTTTTGGGGATAGGACACCCCCTCAGACACTTGGCTACATTCAAATTCCTTTTATTTGGGTACCATATTGCCGTGGTCAGTAAATTAGTGCTGCTTAAGGGGTGTTTTGGGGGTGAGTTGGACCTCCAGACACTTGGTATCAAAAGTGTATTTCAATTCCGTTCTTTGTTCCCAATTATCATTCATTTGAGCCTCATATTATCATGGTTGGTATTTATATCTGATTAAGGGGCGGTTAAGGGGGTTGGACGTCTGTCCAAATACTTTATTCCAAAAGTAGATTCGTTTTCTTTACTTGAAAACCTTGGAAAAAGGAAATCCTCCCTAAACTGACACCAAATTTGGATACAAAATTTTAGTTTTTTAGTTATTATTCTGAGAACGCAACAAAATTTCGCTTGAATCGCCCCAACCATCTCAGAGACTTGGCCTTACGTTATTTTATTATATTTTATTTTGTTTTATTTTATTTTATTTTATTTTATTTTATTTTATTTTATTTTTTTTCTTTTATTTTATTTTATTTTAATTAATTTAATTTTTTTTATTTTATTTTAATTTATTTTATTTTATTTTATTTTATTTTATTTTATTTTATTTTAATTTATTTTATTTTATTTTATTTTATTTTATTTTTTTTTTTATTTCATTTTATTTTATTTGATATTATTTCTATTTTATTTTATTTGATATTATGCAATTTATTTTGTTTGTTTGTTGTACTCCCCTATTACCAACCTTATCTTAAATTGACCAGCATAAATTGATCAGCATCAAACTAAACGCTTTTAAGCAGTTTGCTTGCTGTTCTGAAATTGCAAATATTTTGCTATAACGGCAGAACGGCCCTACCGCTGTAATAGCAGTAACATTAGCTACTTAAAGCCAGACGAACACAGTCGTTCATAGTGCTACTATGAATAGACTTTTTTTTAAGAGTGTATCATATTTTATTAAATAGTCACTTTTCTTTTAAAAGTGAACGATATTCCTATTATATTTTCGTTTTTCTTTTAATTCGTCCACAACAATTTTTATTTGCTACAGGACATCATGACATTATCAATATTCTATCAATTTTATCTTCGCAACATTGTTGCTGCTAAAGCAACCAAAAAAAAAATTTCTTTTGTATTGGTGTTTTTTATATGTTTCGCTAAATTTTGAATGACAAATTTTTTAAATAGCCTCTTTTAGGCGAAATTCCACTAAAATCCTTTTAAGAAACCTTGAAGTTTTGGTTGAAAGCTGATTTTTTTTATTTCATTTGTCCAATGTCCTAAAGTTGAAGAAAAAAGCACTTGGACCTGTTTCATTCTATCATGGTTTGCAATGCCATTTTTTACTTTTTTATTGATATATATCTTTCGAAACTAAAATCCTGTCTTAAAAATGCTTGTGAACGGCGAACTGGTTCTCTGCATATTTATTTTTTATTTTATCTGTATGGCAAACTTAACAATTTCCTTGAGGAATATCCCAAAGACATTCAAAACAATTGAAAAGTTTTTTGTATTTGTGTTTTTTTTTTTCGCTTTGGTTTGTTTGCTTTATGGTTTGGCACACTTGGCCAAACGAACTGGACTGAGAGGACAATGCCACTGCAAATAAGATGAAAGAAGATCCTTTGTTTAAGATATGAACACACAATGAATTTAACATTCGGTATATATTTTTATTTTTTTTTTATTTTTTCTTTACTTGCTTGGCAATGGCATAGTGTTGACTTGGGCATGGAGGATCACCAGGAGTGTTTTGTTTTTGTTTTTTTATTTTAGTTTATTTGATTGCAAGGGCATATAGTTTATAGAGTGTTTAAGGGAACATTTAATCAAGTGGGGCTAAAATTTATTTACTAAGGGCATATAAATAAAAGAAGAAGGAGAAGGAAAAAAACCAATGCAGCTATTTTAAGAGTTTTTAAAAGACATACAAAATGTTTTATAGAAAGAAAAATCATAAATATTTTTCAAAATAGTGATCATGCATAAATATATTAAATAAATATATTCAAAAAATTAAAATAATTATTCTAAATTAGAATATATAATATATAATTTTTTTATATTTAATATATTTTGCCTTTCATATAATGATTTTAAAAACCAATTTATTTCAATTATTTACTTTTTAGCTTAAATACCTGCATGGTTTATTTGTGTACGATTTTATCATTTCAAGCCAGTCTTGCTTTAATGCCGGGGGTGGCCTTTAAAAAACCCATAACCAACACCAGAAAATGCTTTAAAACTTCAAGTAGTTTTATTGCCTGGCTGAACGAGTAACGTTCAATTTCTAGCAACCCGCCAAAGCCCCCCTAAACTTTGCATGTCTACCTCCTCTTTCTAACATTAGCTAACCGGCAAGTTGTTGCAAACAATTGTTGCTGGCTTAGCTGCCTTTATACTCCTTTCTGTGTAGTTGCTATTTTGCCCCATTGTTTTTCAGTAGGTTTACCACACTCCGCCCCATGGAAGTTGTCTTTGGCGCTGCTGCATGGTTTATGGCATTGCATGTTATTGTTTAGGAATTGAAAATTACAAAAAGACCGCGCAAAACGTTTTTTTTTTTCCTTTTTTTGTAGACTCCCCTGAACCTATGGGCTATAGCTGACAAAAGCATAGCCATATGAACAGCTTAAGACAAACAAACACATTTACCAAGAAATGGTTGGGAAAAAAAATAGATTCCTTTAGATTTACTATTGCCATTGTTAGCAGATACTAAAACTGGAAATAAAAGCAAACAAGTATGTTTTGTTTTTTTGGGTGGTGGAAGAAAACTATTTCAAATGATAGACTATGAGTGGGGCTTATAAATGATATATTATTAACGGAATTTCTGATAAAGATATGAGGTGTTATATACGGCGAAAAATGGGCCATGATATATGGTTGTTAAGTTTTAAGGTTTTTAAAATATGGAAGGAATGCTTGAGAACGAACTACTTGGAAGCCACCATGGCGCAGAGGTTCAAGTGTCTGCATTTGAAAACAAACTTCTGGGTCCGAGTCCCAGTAAGAACATCAGCAATAATTTTCAGCGGTATGTTAGATTCGGTTGAAAAGTGGGTGTACAATAGATATTAATCTGCCCCATGCCACTATAGACATACACCCAAGCCAATAATCGGTTTGTTGTGCTCTCTAAAACTAAAAAGTAATATCGAAAAAGAAAATCTAGGCGGCAATTTCCCTAAATAATGCTCGCGACATTGTGGAGCTATTCAGAATATTTGCTATTATGATGAAATTTGTTTTAAATTTTCATATTTTTCAAAATTTACTAAAACCGTATGATTTTTATACCCTCCACCATAGGATGGGGGTATACTAATTTCGTCATTCTGTTTGTAACACCTCGAAATATGGGTCTGAGACCCCATAAAGTATATATATTCTTGATCGACATGTCATTTTAAGTCGATCTAGCCTTGTCCGTCCGTCTATCCGTCCGTCCGTCCGTCTGTCTGTCGAAAGCTCGCTAACTTTCGAAGGAGTAAAGCTAGCCGCTTGAAATTTTGCACAAATACTTCTTATAAGTGTAGGTCGGTTGGGATTGTAAATGGACTATAACGGTCCATGTTTTGATATAGCTGTCATATAAACCGATCTTGGGTCTTGACTTCTTGAGCCTCTAGAGGGCGCAATTCTTATCCGATTAGAATGAAATTTTGCACGACGTGTTTTGTTATGATATTCAACAACTGTGCTATATAAGGTTCAAATCGGCCAATAACCTGATATAGCTGCCATATAAACCGATCTTGAATCTTGACTTCTTGAGCCACTAGCGGGCGCAATTCTCATCCGATTTGGTTGAAATTGTGCATGAGGTGTTTTGTTATGAATTCCAATAAGTGTGCTAAGTATGGCGCAAACCGGTCCATAACCTGACATAGCTGTCATATAAACCGATCTGGGGACTTGACTTCTTGAGCTTCTAGAGGGCGCAATTCCTATCCGATTTGGTTGAAATTTTGCATGACGTATTTTATTATGACTTTCAACATTTGTGCCAAATAAGGTTCAAATCGGTTCATAACCTGATATAGCTGCCATATAAACCGATCTGGGATCTAGACTTCTTGAGCCTCTAGAGGTCGCACTTATTATCCGAACTTAGGGGGCTTATACCTCACAATTTCTTAAGGGGTATTATACCCTACAGGGTATTATAACTTTGTGTTTTTGTTTATAACACCCAGAATGAAGAGAAATAGACCCAATGATAAGTATAACGATCGACTCAGAATCAGTTTCTGATCCGATTTAGCTATGGCTAAATCGGATCAGATCTGCCTGTCCGTCCGTCTGCCTGTCCGTCCGTCTCCATGTTAATTTGTGCGACCAGTACGCAGTTTTTATCCGATCGTCTTAAAATTTGGCACAGACATGTTTTTCGGCCTAGAGACGAAGCCTATTGATATTGAAAAAAATCGGTTCAGATTTGGATATTGCTCTCATATATATGTTCGTCCGATTTTCAGAAATAAAGCAATAAAATGGTCATTTGTTAACCGATTCTTTCGAAATTTGTCAGGAAGGATTTTCTTATGGCTCTCGACATTACTAGCGTATTCCATGTAAAATCAGATCAGATTTAGATATAGCTCTTATATATATATATCGCCCGATTTTCACTCCTAGAGCCACTGCAAACGAATTTATTGACCAATCTCCAAAAACTTCGAACAACGCTTTCTTCAACGACTGTCATAGTATCTGAGAAGTTTGTTCGAAATCGATTCAGATTTAGGTATAGCTTCCATATATATGTTCGTCCGATTTTGAGAAATATTGTAAGAATGTGCTCATTTTTTAACCGATTCTCTCGAAATTTTGCAGGAAGGATTTCTTATGACTCCCGACATTAAGGGTGTAGCTGCCATATAAGTATATCATATAGCTCCCATATATATGTTCGTCAGATTTTGGGTAATTTGCAATAATGTTGACATTTGTCAACCGTTGTTATTACAACAACATATTTGGTCGACGAGGTCCATCAAAATTGGTTCAGAATTGAATATAGCTCCCACATTGTATTTATAGGGTAGGTGTAGGGTATTATGCAGTCGGCACCGCCCGACTTTTGCTCTTCCTTACTGGTTAATGAATGAATGTTATGAATGCCTAAGCCACAAAACGATTTTTTCTAGCTATAGTAATTTTATTAAATTTTTCCTGCTCAACATTGTCTACACCAAATTCATTTCGAAACATTTCCATGCTAATGACAGACAATGAAAGAAGAAAAAACCCATTGATTGATACAATTTATGATATGTCAAAAAATTATCATGGAAATGTTCTGTGTTCTCTACCCACGATAAGTTGTTGTTGTTGTTACCTATAATAAAGTATAAGGTATTATTAGAAGTTTTGGCTTAGGCCATTACCGAAATAGAACATTTATTGGGAAATTTAAATAAAACTCATAATTTATGGCTAAATCTAAATTTTGTGAATTTGCAAAAATTTCAACAATGTTGCAAGTTTCTTAATTTTGAAATTTACTTGTTTTTGGTTCTCCGGTTTTGATTTTGTGCAATTTCCTGGCATTTTTAATTTTGCACTTTCATTTGCTAGTTGGCACTGTTGCTGTAATGTCGGCAAAGTTGACATGTGTTGCCAGATATGTTGATGATAATGTTTGCCATTCATAAATATGTCAACACATCATTTTAATGGCTAAAATGTATATATAAATGGTTTTCGCGCTTAATATTTTTGTGGGTATGAGAGTGGTAAATTTTATTTGCCGTAATTTTTTTTTCATCGTTGTACTCAGATCATTGAGCAAATGAATCAAATGTGGCAATTTTTATTAATAACATGTGAGTTTTTTTTTTCTTTTTACTTGCTTTGGTCTTAGCCTCCAGTTGCCATAGCTTGGCGTTGTCCCCCCCTTTTGAAATTTATGTGCTTTTAAGTTGTTGGAAAAATACGATTTGTCTTTGTAGCCAGTAGCAGAGTTGTTGTTGATGTTGTTGTTTTCTTGTTTTCAGGAAAGACAAACTACCTTTATTCCATATTTATAGACATCCTTTGGCCATAGATATATGACTGTTCATGTTTAATCCTTGAATGCTTGGAATGAGGACTTTGCTACTCTTTGTCGTTGTTGTTGTTTGTTGTTCACTAAACATGGCCAACAACGGACTTGCATATCCCTGCCATCATTATAGTGAAGTATGTGTGTTGTTCGTTTATACACAAAGCCAAAATAGAAATGCATTCACATGCGAAAACTTGCGAATTTTTTGGCTGCTACATAAAAATGCTATGCTTAAAATACATGCATTCATTCTGGAATTCTAGGATGGCTAAAATAACCCAGTAAACATTTTATGATGGAAATGAAAAGAAATGAATAGACATGAGTAAAAGGAAAAAATTTCAAAATAATGATACAGACTGGTTTTGGAAAAATTTAAAAAGGGAATAAGTTAAAGCATGTTAAGTACGACCGGGCCGAATTTTTGAAATTCTTCACCATGCATCGCATTAGGGAAGTTGTTTTTAATATTTTTTTAATAAATAATTGGTTTTATCATGTCAGGGAGTGATTTGAACAATGTTTAGTAAGGATGTTGGAAGTTGTAATAAAATGCCATGTTTAAAGTTTCATCCAAATCGGAAAATAAATGCGTCCTCTAGCGGCAGATTGATTTATATGGAAGCTATATCAGGTTAAAGGCCAATTAGGAGCATACTGTGTGTGAATGTTGGAAAACGATAATCGGGTCATAATTGCGCCCTCTAGCGGCTCAAGAAAAATAAAATAAAGATCTCGGTTTATATGGAAGTTTTATTAGGTCAAATTTTTTATTTGAAACATACTGTGTGGTGCGGATGTTGGTAGCAATAATGAAACGATATGAACAAAATTCCATTTACATCGGACAATAATTGCGCCCTATAGCGGCTCCAGAAGCTAAATCGGGAGATCGGTTTATATTTGAACTATATTAGTTTATGTACCGATTTAGACCATACCTGCAATGAAAACTGGAAGTTACAACAAAACACAAAGTGAATATTTTTCGCGAAATGTGATAGAAACTGCACCGTATAGCGTCTACAAATCGGCATATCGGTATGATCGAAGCAGTTTACACTTAGCACGGCTTTTGGAAGTCTTAACAAAGCTGCAAGTGCAAGATTTCATTTCGGCTCTAGTAAATAATTCGGGAGATTGGTTTATATGCAAGCAAAAAAATAAATAATTTGAGAAAAATTAAGACAAGAAAACTTCTTTTTTGAAAAACATTAAACTTTGTTTACGATAAAAAAAAACATGTTTTTGCGATAAATTCTTGCAAGAATTTGTGACAAATTTAAAGTATTTTTACCCCGACAAAAACGTTCATTCTTGATATAAAGAACATATTTTTTGAGGTCCCACTAGTTTATTTATAAATAAATTTAATGTCGCGTTTAAAGTGGATTGTCCATATTGAAAAGGATGCCAAGTTCAATTAAATGTTACAACATAATTCAAACTCGAATTTTTACCAATTACAAGCAGATATCAATTGGTATTTCAAACACTTTCAGAGTACACTTGGATTAATTACGATATATTAAAAGAATTCCATTTTCGCGTAACTCTATTATTGTTTTGTATTAGGATCTGCTTTACTCTTTATGCCATAAATAAAATAAAAAAAAGGCTGTTGTTGTTTTCGCACATTTAAATGCCTACTTTGTGATGGATATTTATACTACTGTGGTACAGGGTATTATAAGTTTGTGCATTTGTTTGCAACGCTAAGAAGGAGAAGAGCTAGATATTGATTGATAACGATTGACTCAGAATCACTTTCTGATTCGATTTAGCAATGTCCGTCTGTCCGTCTGTGAGTCCATGTATTCTTGTATTCAAAGTGCAGGTCGTATGTTTTAACATGATTTGAATGGTTCAACAGTAAGAACTATAAGGCGTCTTCCTTCTCCTGTTCCAGAGCTATCACAATGGACGAAAACGTCTAAGTGAGTCTGATTACATATAGTTTATATTCTGGTAATTGTATAATTCCGTGCTACTCTAAAATGTGTAAATTTAGTTACATTTATTCTTAAATGTTACCTAAAATTTTTTTATTCAATACTCCCCTTATTTATTTTCCCTGCCTTTCCCATTAACCTTGCATACCAATTGGTTAACTGGTCTTTGGTGATAAAGTTGAAGGACATTTATTCGAAGAGAAAGAGTTTTCCTTTACGTTGGCTGGCTGTTGTGTGTGTGTGTGTTTGTGTGCAGCACACTGCAGCTTAAGTCAAATAAATTTGCACAATGTCTAAAAGGATGTGCAATTTCTCAAAAACACAACGAAACGAAACAAAAACAAATAAAGTTTTCACTTTTTCCACATTCCACCTCTCTCTCTCTTTCTTCCTTTACGTCTAAGCACTTTCTCTTTGATGTTTTCTAGGAAATCCTTGTGACCAGGAGTAATGGTGGTGATAGTTTCCAACAAATAGAAAAAAAGGATATGTGGTGCATGGGGCTGGGGTGAGTGTTAAGTCTACTTTATGCATCTTGTTGCCTGTTCTGAAAGAGTAGAAGAAATATTTTGCGACAAAAACAATGAAAATTGTATACATTTGCCTTGTTAATGAAAATTCAAATGAAGCTTCTTTTAATGTTTTCTGGTGAATGGGAATAAGACAAATAAACAAAAGAAGAAAATAGTTGAAGAACAAAAAGAAGAAGCTCTTCTTTATGTCTTCTTGTGGTCGTTCGAGCTCAACAAAGACAAAAAGAAAGTATTTTGGAAATATTTTAGTATTCTTTGAAAATCTTTGGAATATATGTAGGAAAGGGTTTTGTGTTTTTAATATCTTTCGAAAATTTCTCTGGCAAAAGGCTTACATATAATTAATGTTTTATTTCTCTTTTTTTTTGTGAAAACATGATATGTTTCTTTTTTTGTTGTGGTTTGTATTAGTTTTATTGGTTTATTCGCATTTTATTTTTCTTCAAACCATGGAGTCCATGGAGAGTCAAAGCAGTACATTTGTCTCTCTCTCTCTCTCCTTCTCTCCCACTACTAAGTGTTTCTTTTATTTAAAAAAGAAAATTTATATTTGCGGTTTTCTTAACATGAGTGTATTCATTAAAAGGATATACCCACACATATGGAGATGGCTTATAAACAGGGATATCTTTTGTTTATCCTCTAAGGGGGTTTCATGTTGTGGGTGAAAGTCGGGGAAGTATAATGAAATCTATTTTTGGTTAGTGCCTTTTCTTTGGCCGGCAGTTAAGGTAGCTAGGACTTTAAGGGGCGAAAGAGAGAGGGAGTGTAGTTGTTCTTCCCCATGGAAAGCCTTCATATATTTTGCTAACATTGTGTGGTTTTTGAGGTTTGGTTTTCTTTAAACTTAAGCTCATAGCAGACAAGTTGATGAGATCAAACATTTTGAATATGTCAGGATTAAGCTTAAGGCAAACACAGCTAAGGTGGCAGACAAATAAGCTTTATGAAGCGTATACTTTACAGCCTCTACAAATCCCTTAATAATTGTATTTTTTTAATGGAGAAGATTTGGGAAAAATTTGTAGGGAATTATGAAGTTTAATTAAGTAATAATTATGGGGAGAATTACAATAAGCCAGGGGACATTGAAGTACTGTTTTATTTTGATTTTTTTTCGTGATTATTCGAATGAAGGGATTTTAAAGATCCAAAAAAAGAGCGCAAACAGACATTTTCTTTTATATTTTTCGGATCAATCTCATTTCGGGTTTAATAGAATAAAGAATAAAACCTTAGGATCCTTTTTGGATCGATTATGAAATAAATTGCAAAAATTTAAGATATAAGAAAAGAAAATGCTTTGCAAATTTTTGGATCTGTACCATTTTACTTTTAAATCTTCCACTTTATAGAGAAAGTTTTTGACTCGTGAAACAAAATCTAAACCTTCTTCCACCTAGTCACCCACTTTTGTTTTAATGTTCATACGAATTATTTACTGTGTCATAACTCCATGTTGTTACAAAGCAGCTGTGATTTATTTCACTTCGTGACCGTGACACTTTTCGTATAAGGGGGTATCTTGCAATTAAACCATTACAATATAATTCATTTATAATTTTCTATGTACCTAGTTGTTGGTTTGATGGCTTTCATTTTTATTTTCACGCCATGTCTATCTTCCTTCATGGATGAAGTGTTAGGTCTGCATATGGCTACAAATATTGAAACATATGGCTTCGGATAAGGTATAAGGGTTGTTTTGCTCTAATTTTAGGGATAGCCAATAAGTTATTGGGGAGTTATAATAATAAGAAATTATTTGAAAATGATTAATTTTTGTGTAGAATCCAATACCTTGTTTCGAACAAGTAATGCTAGATGTTGAAAATGAGGCCCAAAGTGGTTCTAGAAGTGGTTAGAATTTTGCTTTTTAAATACGTAAAAAGCGCAATTGTTTGAATTTGCATATTAAGTTCTGTTATGAGTATCGAAATCCATTCCAAATCGGTATTAATCTGACCCGATTAACTTCTGGAGCACTTACAGTCAAAAATCTTAATCCCATTTTGCGGAATTTGGCATATAATCTATGAAAAGCAATGTTCGATATAGTCAATAAACTGAAAATTGAATCCAATTTTCTGGAATTTGGCCATTTTACATCTTAAGCAATGATCGAAATTGCCCATAATCAAATAGTTTCCCTTTAAAACGTTTTTCAAAATATTTCACAGATCTCATTTCTTAAAAAAATGTTACATAATTTTCACATCTGTTCTCACTATCGATAACAATATTGAATGCAAATGTGCTACAACAACATCACATGCTACCTACCACATGCAAATGTGCTACAACAACAAAAACAACCTCTCATCGGCTAGATTTCCGAGAAGGAGAAGATAGTGCGGCAGAAAGCAGTTCTTAAATCGGCTGGACCGGACCCAATCATCTAATGCAGAAATCCTTTGACATTACACTGTCGTACCTAGAATGGATTTACAGCCTTGAAAGGTCCTACAACCTATGGCATGTAGGGTGGTTAAACCCCAAGACTAGAAAACTAAACCACAGCCCTATAAAACCCATCAAGATGTTATCGTGCTTAATCTAAACGCTGGTAAGACTGATCGTCTAAAGGTGAAGTAGAGACTGACATAGGAGAGTATCATGTTGGTGCACAGCACGCATATATCAAAGGTATGTAGGAGGGTAATGGCTGTCTTCACGAATTAGTTCGAAAGCTCGAAACATTTCTCCGACTAAAGGGCTGCGCCATTGCGGTTTTCCTGAATATTAAAAGGCAACAATTTGAAGATATAAGCGATAATCGCCGACCTGGACCGCAGGGTTGTCCAACGAAATATCATCGAACTGTACGGGAGATGATGTGGTCGTACGACGGTAGGCTACGAGGCAAGGTTATATTGACAATCATTATGAGTAGACTGTTGATATGGGCTTCGAGGAAAGGATTGAGGACTATCTGAGGAAGACGAATCTGATATTTTCACTAGAAGATATAAAAAAGCGGATTTAAACTCCAGTGTCTCGACAACATCGTTATGCATTTGTTGAAGGAGACGAAATAACGAATAGGCCAATTCCTCGATTCCACGCTGACTTGGAAAGCAAAAAATAAAGAAACCGAAAGGCAGTTTGCATATTGAATTCCTACTGGAGGATTGTTGGTAGAAAGTGGAAAGTTAGTTTTGTAATTTACTGGGTGTGGATAGGACGACTCGTACCAGTGAGTTCAAAAGGTTCAAATACAGGCCTACGGAATAGCGAGAGCGTTTAGATGCATACCGAAGGCAGGTTTGGAAGTCAGGCTGAATATGCAATCTATTGAGATCTAAATTTGGAACTGTGCCGCCAAGGTATCGCTTGGGCTGGGAAACTCGGCATTTAGCAGGATGAGGGTGATCCTCATTTTGTTTCATTTCTGATCATTAAATTGGAAGGTTCGACTAAGGAAGGTCTCCGATCGGTTTGAGGTTAGGGAAATTTCGAGGCGGATGCTGTATTTAAGAAAAATGTCAACGGGCTTCACTGATGGTTCCAACATGGAGTCAGGTACGGGATTGAGAGTCTACCCCAATGTACTCCATATCTATACGCCGCTAAAACTGCCGGATGATGGCAGGACTCTCTGGTTTCTCGTCAAACTGAGGTAGGACAAAGAAGTTAATGAATATCGATAGGAGGTCATCGAGCACTATAAAAGGAGTCATAACCGAACTCCCTGTGCTAGGCCATATGACAGCTTACATGGAACCCCGGCATAATATAACTGTAAAATGTTTTCCATCCAAATGAAGGTCCTGAGCTTTGGAGATCAAGTAAGAATACTCGCAATGCTGATAAATAAATAATTTTCTACTATTCTAATTATTTTATGTAATTACAGACCCCATATCTCAGATTTCGATTTTCACACCTTTTCCAACTTTACAATATAGAATTCCATTAAAAAAATTCAAGAAATGTGATTTTTTCCTATGGAATTTCCTTCCTTCCGTTTTATCAAACTACAGCAAAGCAAGCATGATATTTTTATTACATTTTTGGCATATTCACAAGAAATATGACAACAAATAGCAACAAAAAAACAGCACTATATTTCTAGAAGACTGTGCAGAGAAAAAAGCAGAAGAAATAAAACCAGAACTAGAGTAGAAAAAAAAATGAAAACTGTCAACACTTTATACAACTGTCATGTCATGAATGTTAAAAATATACCATGAAAATCACAAGTGTATATGTATGTGAATAGGGTATATGCAAAATGGAATAATGAAACAAAATGTTTCTCCCTTTCCTATTTGCCCCATAAAATATGTGCATATACAAAAGTCACATCAGTTCTTTGTTACCATACGGAATACACGTATACGAGTATGTATGGCAACAACACTTTCTTTCTTTCACAATCAGCCTTATAAAGATGACAGCTTTCATGTGTATATGGCACAAAGGGAATTGTCTCGTATCTATGTCTGGGGCTGTTTGAAAGGCTTGATGAATTTATAGAAATGTCGCGACATGTGGTAGACATACGCTATTTAGAAATGTAAACAAATTATAGGAAACTTTGAAAAGCTAAGCTTTTTAAAACGAAAATATGCTTAAATTACATTACATTAATTACATTTTTAAGGGTTGCCTAAATGTATGATTCATATAAAATACATACTATAAGAAAGATATATGAGCGTTTGGGGGAAAATAAGAGAGGTCTTTGTCATCAAAAAATTTAAACTCAGCCTTTTGGGTATGCTTTAAATATTATTTAAACTAATTAGCCTTAAAGTATGCAGCAAAAATTTTAGCTTTTTATCTCTTCACCATGCTTCTAAAATATGTTATTTATTTCATTGCTTAAAAAAACGAATTTTAAGAATTTAATATTGTTATTTATGTCCAGTTTCAGTTCTAAGTTTTGTTGGCATTTGTTCATCTCCCTGGTTTGTTGTGTATCTTTGCTTTCGATAGTTAAGTTTAGTTTAGTTCTCTCTTTTGGCCTGTAAATTACCGAGTGTTAAGCCAGACATATGCATAAAAGTTCACTAAAGGTCATTAAATTTATTGCAGATGCTATATGCAAATATGCCAAATATTTAAGGGGTTTATTACATTTTGGCCCCACAAACTTTATGAACTACTACAATACAAGTGCAAAGCATTTGATACTGCTGCTGCTGCTGCTGCATAAGCCCAGTGCTGCAAAAATGTCGAAATAGAAATTTCTCCCCGGGCCAAGAGATGTGAGAAGAAGAACAAGTAGAAAGATGTTGAACAAAACAAAAATGCCATAAATTGTTTAAAGTCTGGCCAGTTGAAAAGTGAAAAGGAAGAGTAGAGAGAGCATGTATTTTCTATGCTGGGCCATAGTTTATGATAAGCCTAAAAGTAGGCACTGGTTTTATTGCCAAATACATTCATAATGTCCTGCATGATTAGAGTGTAATCTAAGATCAGGCCCCACATTTCTTTTTTTTATATTTCATAAATAGACTTTTAAAGCTTAATTAGGCTTTAATTTTAGGTCAAAAACTTAACAGGATTATTCATGATTTTTAGTTTTTGCTCTCATTGTGCTGGGGATTTTGAAAATGTAAGCATGCTGGGCTTGCACATGGGGTAATAAATGTTCGAAATAAACAACAAACGGACATAATTATCGGGTTATCGAGCTGACGGAGAAAAAAAAATCTGAAAAAACAAGGACATGCATATGTGTACATGTCTATGCCGGCTATAAATGTTCAATAAAGGGTAAAGAAATATGAACTTAAGAAAAAAGGAACAAAATTTCAAACTTCACAAACTTTACAATGTAATAAAAGAAATTTGTTTCTATTTAATTAAAATATTTACAGTATTTAACAATTTTTAATTAGTTTATTTCTAAATATTTTTTCCAAGTCCCAGCACCATCTTGAAATTTGTCTTCTTATAGCATTTAGATTTTTTCCGCTTTTTTTGTTGTTGTTTAATTTTGTAATTTTTTCATTCTTAAGTCCATAACCCTTTTCTTTTGCATGTTAGCTCATTGTATTGTTCTTGCTGTTGTATGCCCCTATAAATTGCTTTCGCGCCTAAACCTATGCTTTACACTATTTTTTTCTTATGGTCTTCTACGATTTTTTTGGTGCATGCGGATTGGTTTGGTCCTTCTCTGCACCATTTCCTCCACAAATAACAATCGAAAACCAATCGATGTTGTTTCTATTCTTGTTCAAAGTTGCTGGCGGTGTTGTATTGCTGTGTTCTATTTTTGCCCCTACCGCTAGATCCCGCTGCCTTCCTTCATAGCTAAGGATATGTAGCATATATATTGTTGCTGGGATAACCCGCAACGAATATTTGGCCATAATATTTATGAGTGTATGGATTTTATTGTGTAGTTGCTGCTGTTGCTCATGTGGAGTGGCAAAATATTCATATGAAATGCTGACCCACCAATCCATTCCCCATATTCCTACTCTACGTCTAACAGGCCAGGCTATGGCGTGTACAAACTCATGATGATGCTGCTGCCGCTTTTGCTGTTAGAGTTTTTCATACTTATATAGCGCAAAGGCCAAATGACCAATAGCCCATTCATTTCATATCTTTCATAGGGTATGTAAATTTTCCTAGTCTACACTTTCGTGTAGTGCATGTTGTACGCTGTTGGCCCAAGTATGAGGGTATGAGCATCAAATGCTGACGATGACCAAGGGTCTAGGGGTCTTAGACAGTATGTGGATGCTGGAACTGCTTGCAATGTTGAGAATGGAAGGAGAGATATCTGTTTAAAGGCCAAAGATCTATGGCTTGTTGAGCAAGATAAACCAAACCAGCCAAACACCACCACATCAAACATTGCGCAAATATTTGCACACACACACATTCATACAGAGATGTGTGTAGTTGTAGATGGTAGCTCTGGCCAGCCAGCATTTGCCGCCACTAGCATTTGTCGGCTGTGATAGCAGGAACTTATGCTTCAATGCATTGCAGGACTGCCAAAAGGGAAAGGTCAGTGAAATTGAAGGCCCAAGTAAAACTTAATCAAATTTAAATAAATTACCTAAAAGTATGCTCTAAAAAATTTTAAATGCAGGATAAAAAATTAATTTCGAATAGGAACAAGAAAAGAGATCACCAGAGTCTAAATCAGAGACAAAATAGCTATAAACAGGCCAACACCAAAGTTTGAGAAGATCTTTGGCGGCGGTGGGCATTGTCTTAAGATTCGTTTCAGGCATTCAAATATTTAGGAAATTATACCTTAAATGAATTGCAGGACATTTTCAAATTAATTAGATTACAAAGAACATTTTGTCCAATAGTATGCTTTAATAGATGAAATGCACAAAAACCAATTATAGATTTGCACAAGCTGAATTCCATTATCAAGGTATGTTGGATGGTACAAAAACATACGGATTTTTTCAAGGATGGGGTTTAAAGCCAGAAAACTTTGTTCGAAATATACTAATAACAATGACACAACTCTGAGCGCCTCAAAGCATGCTACACTCAAAAACCTTTTAAAACTAAAGCACAACTTGAAGTAATTATTCCCTTTTGAAAATTTTAATTCCTTGTATTCTGACGTAGATTTTAATATATGAGTATCTATGCGCCTAAAGTAAGGCATTTACTTTAAACATTTATGCCACCCCAAAAATATGCTATGATTAGTTTAATAAAAATAAAATCTAGTTTTTTAATACAAATACTCCTGTGTGAAACTTTGAATTCTCTGTAATGTGTCGTAGATTGTAACATTATTTTTTATGCGCCCAAAAGTAGACATTTTTTCGCAAATATTTGTTAGACCCTCCAAAAATATGCCATACATTTTTTCAAATAAAAATACATTTCATTTATTACCAAAGAAAATACTTTTAGTTCATTTACGCAAAAAAGTTTCTTTAAAGGCCCTCACCAAAGCCGTCATTCACCTCAAATGCTCTCCTCCATATTGACACTCTCACATTTGAACACTTGAAAAGTTTTTGAAAAACTAAGGAAGGAAGTTCACGACAAATATGTATATGCACAAAGAATCACCATCATCATAGTGGTCTGTGTCTAGGAATGTTTATTTTCCAGCTCCAAACTAAGGATATTAGAGTCGAAATTGGTATGGTAGCGTCAAACAGAAAAAGTTTTCCTCATAGTTTTTTTTTCGATAGGCAACTGATCATTTTTGGCTCTTTCTCTTCTCCATTGTGAACAGACTTTTGACAGTCAAAAAGCAATAAAAATGTTGTTGTTTGGTTTCATTTCTCTGTTTATTTTTTTTTTTTTTGGTTTTGTTTCAGCGAAATGTTGCCAATCGCTAAAACTTCCTTAGTTCAGGGCCGTGTTAATGTATGTGTCATGTTGATGTAGCATCAGTTAAGCTACGCCAACGGAAATCGAACCAAATGACTTTTGTTTTCCTGTCGTTTCTCTCTTTTGATACACACACATGCTCACTAGTATAGCCGTTATATGTAGCATATGTTAAGGCTCTGCCATGTGTCGCTGCACAAAACGTTGCCTATCCAAAAGGCGGTTGGTGTAAGTGGTAAAACATGCAAAAATAACGCGAGTTTTTGGACAATATTGCTGTGCCTTTGCTTTGGTGGCTTTGCTCCTTTTTTTATTTCCGAAAGTTATGGTTTAGCAATAGATTGAAAATTTCGATAAAAGGTCATAAACAAAAAGCCTGGTTACCAGGGAACAAAGGGGCAACAATAACAACCCAATTATCGACACATTCAACAGCAGGTTTAACTGCACTTGTTTCGATGTGGTACGAACAACACCATCAACAACCATATCATTGTCGTAGCCATTGTCATCATCATCATCGTCATCGTCGTTGTCAGCATCATGGTGACCAGGCTCATCATTGTACTCAACATAGGGCATTGGCAGTCTCTTCGGCTGAAAATTACCCAGGGAATATTCAATAAAAATTGGGCGTTTACATAAGTGAAAACGCGTTGCAATTTTATGGCTCCATTATATTTTAATATTACAAAACAAAACAAAAAAAGCTCAACCAACCAACCTTTTTTCGCTGATAACAGAAATGTAAAAGCAGAAAAAATAAACACAAACTTTCTTTTTCCTGGCAATCTCGATTCTTTTTTTCTCTCTCTGTTAGTTTCATTAATATGAAAACGTTTTGTTGTTGCGAATTCTTTGCTTGACGTTACATGCTCTGGTTGCAAAGCTTCGATTACTTGTTGTATGTTTGGTAGTCCTACATTCATTGTTTCATCATCAGTGTGGCTACGTGGCAATGGCCATCACCATCATCATCGTCAGGAAGAGCAGCATCATTGAATGGTTACAATATTGTGACAACAACAATGCCCCGATATTCTTTATGAGCTGCATACTCATAAACCCCAACCAGTAACCCCCAAAACAAAAGCAGAGCAACAACAACGAAAAAAAAAACGCTTCGACAAAAGGCTTGATATTGTAGCTGGGATTTTTCCCCCACTTTTGTTTTTTTTTTTTTGCTGTTGTAAATCGAAGTAGACCTTTGGGAGTTAATAATCTCTGACTTTTTGCCACGCTCGTGATGATGGTTGCTCAGTGCACGACACTACAATGCACTGCACTGCGTTGCAATGTCTGTCAGTGCATTAAATTATGCTTTTGTTTTGTGAATTCAATACATGCAGATTGAACGAACGTATATACCACACATACACAAACAAACACACGCACTCATATGTATTGCGAAACCCTAGATTGGGTTATGTGTGTGTGTGTGAGTATATTGTTGCCAGTCCAATCTCAATAAATCAGAAACAAAGCAAAAGTTATTAACAATATGGCATAAAATATGTGATGAATGGATTTAATTGAGTGCCTATGATGCAACACTCCTGCCAACAGGATCACAACATTGGGGATGGAGTTATGCTATGGAGGTTTCTTAATTAAAGCATGCAAAATATGTGTTGCAAAAAGTGGATAAACATATTTAAAGTAAACATTAATTTTTGAATATTTATTTACTGAGGAACAAATAAGATCATATGCAGCATGCATTTAAGAGAGAAAATTGTATTATTATTTAATATGAATATATAGAATTTTTTAGGTAGCTCCTCGTCTTGAAGTGTTAGAGTGTTGACAGAGAAGAGATATCTGAGAATTGAATACCAGAAAAACAAGGAGACATTTAATTTGTGAACCACCAATAACGGATTCGCTGAGGCCTACTCTATAGCTGATTTCGAAGCATTGCCAAATATGCATCTTATTGGGTAAACTCGGGACGCTGAAAGAGGGCTGCATGGTCACCATTACTATTAAGTACTTAGGATGCTGAAAAGGTCCTCAGAATGCCTGAATAAGAGCTGTAGCGGAATGCTTAGAATCCCTGAGTAAACTTCAAGCTCATAATTTGGGTTCCCAAGTTCATAGCTATGGTTGCCCAAAAAGTAATTGCGGATTTTTCATATAGTCGGCGTTGACAAATTTTTTCACAGCTTGTGACTCTGTAATTGCATTCTTTCTTTTGTCAGTTATCAGCTGTTACTTTTAGCTTGCTTTAGAAAAAAAATGTAAAAAAAATATATTTGATTAAAGTTCATTCTAAGTTTTATAAAAAATGCATTTACTTTCTTTTAAAAAATCCGCAATTACTTTTTGGGCAACCCAATATTTCCCATGCTAATTTCGTTTTTCCGTTTGTAACACATCGAAATATTGATCTGAGACCCAACCATGTGTATATAGTCTTGATCGTCTTGACTATCTATGTCATATAGCCATGTCCGTCCGTCCGTCTGTCTGTCGAAAGCACCTAGCTTTCGAAGGCATAAAGACGTAAGTTTAACATTTTGCACAAATACTTACTATTGGTGTAGATCGGCCGCCTTTAGAGAGTGCAATTCGTAGCCAATTTGGCTGAAATTTGGCATGAGGTGTTTTGTTTGGATTTCTAGTAAATGTGTCAAGTATGGTCCAAAACGGTCTATAACCTGATATAGCTGCCATATAAACCGATCTCTCGATTTGAGTTATTTAGCCTCTTGAGGGCCGAGGGCGTTATTCGACTGAGTTGAAATTTCGCAGATGGCGTTATGTAATGAATTCCAACAGCTGTACCAAGTGCAGTTACCATTCTTTTTTTGTTGTTGAATTGCTTCTTACAGCCATGATAGGAAAGGTCCATAGATAATTTGATATAGCTCATAAAGATTGGAAAAGTCAGTTTAGATGTTTAACTAGTGACTTACGATCCATGGTGGAGGGTTTATAAGATTCGGCACGGCCGAACTTACCCGCTTTTACTTGTATTTCAGTTCAATTTGAGAAATACTGGAACTTTGAAATTCTTATTTGCTCACTATTTTACCATTAATAATAGATTTATATATTGTTGCATACCTTAAGGCTTTAAAACAACAAAAACTATTAAAAAAAATTCAAATTTATTTTATGCAATTTTTGTCTTTTTTAAAAAATAAAGGTGATTTTATAGCTATTATTTGTTTTGCAACACTGGTTTAAACAGCTCTCACGCACGTTTCGTGTACTGTTTCACTGTGAAACATCTTCAGTTTGGTCTATAATTTAACCGTGAATCGTCTTACAAACGAACAACACTTGCAAATTATTGAATTTTATTATCAAAATGCGTGCTCTGTTAAGAAAGTTCATCGCGAAGAAGTTCATTTTTGGCTCAATGGGTACGTAAATAAACAGAATTGTCGATTTAGAAGTGAAGATCAGCCAGAAGTATTGCAAGAGCAATCAATGCATCCAGCAATAGTCACAGTTTGGTGAGGTTTATGAGCTGGTGGCATCATTGGACAGTACTGCTTCAAAAATGATGCGAATCGTAACGTTACGTTAATGGACTTATTGAGAGGCGAGTGAACATTTTGTTTCACGTTCGGCACCGCTCAAATTAGCCGCCTAGATCGTGCGATTTAACGTTTTAAGACTATTTTTGTGGGACTATGTTAAAGGTTATATCTACGCAAACAAGCCCGCTTCAATTGACGCATTAGAAGACAACATTGAAGCATTTATTCGTGATATACCGGCCGAAATGTTGGAAAGACTATGCCAAATTCGGACTAAACGGATGGACCATTTGAGGCACAGTCAAGGCCAACATTTGCTTGATATAATCTTCAAACATTAAATTATATGGACCGTTTCATGCATTTTTCGTATTTTTATGTGTTTTTTTTTTTTTTGAAAAACTTTCCTATAGCTCTTAAAAAATCACCTTATTTTCCAGCTGCAATCAGACAAAGTTTTTTTCTTCTATACAATCATTATTTTATAATGCTCAATACTTTCAAATCATTATTTTTCTAATTATAGCTTTAACAGATCTTATTGCATACTTTTAAACCCCCTTAATTTTAATGACTTATTTAATTTACAATTTGTTTGTCTTTTGATTCTTGAAAATAGTTCTGCTGTCATAAAAGGAAGTTTAGTTCGTTGAATGTTTATTTCGTGTTAAGATAAATGAGATATATTGAAAAGATTTTATTGCATAATTTTAGGTTTACTAACGGCAACAAAATGTATATCTGATTATTTTTTAAGACATTCAGAGATCCGCAGACTTAAAAAGGCAGTTTGACAGATCCTACTGATGAGTCTGGTTATAATGCCGGACGAATTCGCGATCTAGCTAACTAGTCAAAGCTATAAACAGCAACACATTTTCAGCCTAACTTTAAAAATACTTTTTTTGCTTTTCTATTTGCAATAGAAAAAGAGAACCCTATGGTCTGCAGCCAGACAATATCCAATTATATGTTTTAAAACTTTTATAAGCAAACAAGGATTATTCAATATAAAGGGTGATTTTTTTGAGGTTAGGATTTTCATGCATTAGTATTTGACAGATCACGTGGGATTTCAGACATGGTGTCAAAGAGAAAGATGCTCAGTATGCTTTGACATTTCATCATGAATAGACTTACTAACGAGCAACGCTTGCAAATCATTGAATTTTATTACCAAAATCAGTGTTCGGTTCGAAATGTGTTCAAATTTTGACAAATTTTGTTCAGCGATGAGGCTCATTTCTGGTTGAATGGCTACGTAAATAAGCAAGCCGCATTTGGAGTGAAGAGCAACCAGAAGACGTTCAAGAACTGCCCATGCATCCCGAAAAATGCACTGTGTGGTGTGGTTTGTACGCTGGTGGAATCATTGGACCGTATTTTTTCAAAGATGCTGTTGGACGCAACGTTACGGTGAATGAACACATTTCGAACCGAACACTGATTTTGGTAATAAAATTCAATGATTTGCAAGCGTTGCTCGTTAGTAAGTCTATTCATGATGAAATGTCAAAGCATACTGAGCATCTTTCTCTTTGACACCATGTCTGAAATCTCACGTGATCTGTCAAATACTAATGCATGAAAATCCTAACCTCAAAAAAATCACCCTTTATCTTTTATATAAAACAACTTCATTTATCTAAGTTTCAAGTTAGAAAACGAGCCCCTAAATATATGCAACAGAAAAAAATTTAAGTTACAAAGATATTTTATTATTGAGGTTATTTTTGATTTTTGATTTTAAATCTTAATTTTGTTTTTTTTTCTGTGACCTTTATCGATTTTGCCTCTCTTTTTTATTTTTTGTTTATTTGGCACATCTATTTTTTGTGATGTTCAGGCTATTTATATTTGATCTGTTGTTGTTTTTTTTTCTTCTTATTTGTGTTTGCCTTTTCTAGTAGTCTGGTAAGTGAACATTCTTTATGTTGTTTATGGTATTTGGAATGGTTAAAAATAATCACTGCTTTTTAATGTTAATGGCCCCTATTGCAACAAAAAACAAAACGAAAAAAACAGGCAAAGTTTGAAATGACTTGACAACGATGATGACAAGGACTGAAATTGTGGCTGCTGTAAACGTTTTGCTCCATAATTATTTTGCCTTTAGTAGAAGCTATTTATAAAAAGCAATTTGCTACCGTCGAAACGACAATTTAGCTGCCGCTTTTAGTTTTGCCTTATATGAATGGAGGTTTTTCAAAAAAGAAAAATCCAAAAAAAAAAAAAATGCATTCATATAAAGAAACGTTTATGGCCAATGTATGTGATTGTTTGTAGTTAGCCAGTTTGGTGTTTTGCCCTCTCACTCTCTTAGGCTCTGTCATTTTATTCAGTTTCAGTTAAATAGTTTTTATCTCTGAACTGTTGTGCTTTTTATTTCCATTAAAACGAGCTGCAAATGTGCAATTAAAGAAACAGGTTACATGATCGTAAATCTTGAAATTGTACATTGTGATGGCGATTGCGGGCCAATGTTGTCGCTTGCCGTCATTGCTGTTTCAAAACATGAAAAACGTAGAGCAGTTGAAAGCAGCCCCAGCTTGGTCGGCCATCATGGGCGAGAGGGGTGCACCGGAGGCCAACATTTCAATTTATCCTCACATCATAAGGCAGACCAAAGCCAAAGGAACAGAGCAAAAACAAACTGCCACAATCGCATAGCATTTGAGAAGACAGCGGCGGCAACAAGACGTTGTTCTTTTTTATATATATTTCTTATTTTTTCTGTTTTTGTTTTTGGTCTCTTACACAAAACATATTCACATGTCAGCATTTTTGTGATTGCTTGATTTATTGCCAACAAATCGTTGACTAATAAATAACGTTTTAAGACGCGCGAGTACAACAGCAGCAGCAACATTTTAAAATGGCTTGAGAAATGTGATTGCAAAGTTTCAGTGTTGCTGCTGTTTTTTTTTTTGCCTTTTGCTGATCTTTTTCGCTTATAAAAATTGCCGACATTAACGACGCTTTTAATGTTGTGTTGCTCGTTTTTGTTTTTCTCCGCTGATTTTCTTTTGTCACAGTTGTTGTGGGGTTTTAAAGACCAAAAAGGTGATTTGATGTAAGTCATTAAGCGAGCGCCCCACTGGCAATGGCAATCAGAAATGCATCATTATCAGGTAGTTCATGCAACAATGATTCATTATTTAAGGCCAATTATTGGAAAACCAAATGTGAGACACAGCAAAATGGTGTTAATAAAACAACAGCATTAATTAAGACAAAAATGTATATTGTGTTTATATTTATACTTTAACATATCAATTTTTCGTGTCTTTGATCTTTTTATATATTTAAAGCTTTTTTCTTTGTCTCAAACAACAAGAAAAACGAAAAAAATATCAACCCTTAACAAAATGTTGGAAATTTTTTCATTGTTCTTAGTTTGTCTGGGCGCCTTTTTGTGTCTATGGCTCCATGTGGATATGTATGCAGCATGTTGTTTTGTCTGTCTGTTTGTCCGTCTTTCCTTCTCCTTGTCTATCTGTGTTTGTTTGTATAACAAACTAATTAAAATTCAAAATCCATAAACAGATTTTGCCAATAAAACTTTTCACGCGCATAATACAAAAGCCAACAAGAAACTAATTCAGACCAAATGAAATTGTGGTGTGGTAAATAGTACAACATTCACAAAAATAACATTCACCCAACAACGAAGACAGTCTACAAATGATCTCTGTATGTATAACGAAGGACATAAGGCTGATGGGGTAGCGATTTTTCTAAAGGATTGAAAATTTGAAGCTTAAATGCTAATGATGCTGAAATAAAATCATAAAAGTGGTTTTCAAGTCCTGCAGGATTTAAATTTTACGAAATTGAAGGAAATCAAAGTAACTCATCGTAGCTCAGAGGTTAACATGTCCCCATATGATGCTGAACGACTGGATGCAAGTCCCGGCGAGAACATCAAATAAAACTTTCAGCGTTGGTTTTTAGCGCTGGCGACATTTACCTTAGGTAATCAGCTGAGAAAACTGGAAGATATTTACCTGGATTTTTTGGATATATATCATAGCAGTAAGAACAAGTAAAAAGGCGTTAAGTTTGGGTTAAGCCGGGCCGAACTTTGGATACCCACCACCTCGGGTATATATGTAAACCACCTTTTGTCATAATCCGGTGAAAAATGCATAATTTATGCCCCCATAGCAGCTTTATCGAGATATGGTCCGGTTTGCACCAAATTCGATACGGATATTGAGAGGTCTTATAAGTACAAGTCATTGTTCAATTTTGTAGAACAAAATATTGGTCTTTTTGGAAGCCATATCCTAATATACACGACACGGATGTCGAAAAGCCTAACATAAGTCACGGTGTCAAATTTCAGCGAAATCGAGTAATAAATGTGCTTTTTATGGGGCCAAACTTGAAATCGAGATATCGGTCTATATGGCAGCTATATCCAAATAAGGACTGATCTGAGCCAAACTGCAGAAAGTTGTTGAAGAGCCTAATGCAACTCATTGTCCCAAATTTGGGCGAAATCGGACAATAAATGCGCCTTTTATGGGCCCTAAACATTATATAGCTACATCTAAATCTGGACCGGAACATGCGCAAATACCCTCACTGTGTACTCGAGGCACCGATAGAAAACCTGAAAGGAATCAAAGTGGTTTCCGATCGCATACTTTAGACCACACTTGAAGTCGAGTGAGAGGCATTGCTGCTAACCGCATAGACTTGGATTGAAGGAGCTCTGGCATTGCCAGATTGATCGAATCCAGAGAACAGAGTGGGCCTGAAGGTCTACATTAAGAACCCAGCGACTGAGATCCTTTTTCGACTGCCTGGACATAATACGATCCTGCAGGCGGAGATCCGGTCTATCACGGAATTCGTAGAGTGGTGTGGTGGTAACGTGAGGACGTCGAATGTGAACATCTTTACGGGCAGTTAACTGGCCACCAGACAATAGCCACTAGCACTGTGAGGTCACGAGGCCACCGTAGCGCAGAGGTTAGCATGTCCGCCTAAGACGCTGTACGCCTAGGTTCGAATCCTAGCGAGACCATCAGAAAAAATGTTCATGTAAAACTTCTCACCAAAGAGGTGTTGCACTGCGGCACGCCGTTCGGACTCGGCTATAAAAAGGAGGTCCCTTATCACTGAGCTTAAACTTGAATCGGACTGCACTCATTGATTTGTGAGAAGTTTACTCCTGTTCCTTAGTGGAATGATCATGGGCAAAATTTGCAAAAGTTTACTGTAAGGTCACGAACAGTTTTGGAGGGTAAGAACAAGATTAACGCCTTCTCTGAGGATCGCACGATTCGCATCGTTTTGATATCAGACCATTGCGGAGTAAGGGGGAATAAAAGAGTAGACGGTTGCCAGTGAAGGCCAGAGGACTGCCGTCGATAAATTTGGTTTACCCGAAGCCTTTCAAGTCAACGAAGTCTGAATTAAGGGCGTGGGCGATAAACGCGAAACAGTCGGAAGGATGACGGAAATCCTATGGGTATATGCGGATCGCTAAAACACGAGGCTATTACTGAAAGGAAGTAAAAAGGGGCTCAGTATAGCTTTCATTTGACTATGAGATCATTTATTCAAAGTAGGTGCGGCATGTGATAGCATGAGTGGGGCATGTGGGGAAGATGACAAGACATTGAAGCACCTTCTATGTGATTGCCAGGCTTTAGCGGCTAACAGACACCGGCACTTAAGTGGGGACACAATACCAGGCATGAACCAACTTAGGGGCGTGGTTTAGAAAAAAAATACAGATATTGTAAGTAGCACGGAATTCCTGACTAACATTTCCTTTATCGAGGTTACTTTTTAGTAATTAGAGCGCACAACAAGCCTAACAAGGATTAACATCCAAACCCGCTTTTCAAACAAACCTAACCTAAAGAGAGTTTTTCAAACATACAATCACATTGTCATTTTGGACATCGCTGGTCTAGATGTATGGTTAGAAAGCGATCTGTCATATGGGAAATACCACTTGAAGGGTTATTTCCAAACTGTAACAAAAAATTGGTGTATTCAACAGTTTCAAACAGAAGAACATATGCGGAATTTTCGAGAATCTTCAAAATTGGAGTCTCACATGAGAGGGACAAGTAACGAGCTTTGTAGAAATTCGAGCAGTTGTAAGAGTCATAAGAGTAGTAGGCAGGGAACTGCAGAGCTTCCAGAAGATCTTTTTTTGGTCTTGTGGTGGCGTAAAGATTACCTTATCGCAAATGTATAACCAAACCTAATATTATGAAGTTATTTTTTCTCATTTTCTCAAAGAGTAAAATTCAATTATGGTCTTTAGTAAAAGTCTTTATAGGAAATCTATAGAATCCACAAGGGAAATGTCTCTGGGCCTAAGAATTTCTTTAAATGTTCTGCACTTTTCTGAAAGTATTTACAATTTAAGGGACAATATTCTTTCCCCTATCAATTACTCTGAATTTTAAATTCTTTCCTATTCAATTACTTTCCAAAAATCTTAATACTCACTTTTACAAAAAAATGAAACAAAAATTAACTAACCAATCAAAATGAATTTAGTCTTAATCCTCTTTCCTTCATTTTTCCCTCTTTGGCCTTTTTGAAATGTTTAACAAAGCCTTAGAAGAAAAATTTTCAAATTTACCTAAAACTCTTTTTCCCACTCTCCTACTGAATGTTGGCAACTTGCTAAAGAACGTGCCTTTTCAATCTTTATACCTTCCACCCGAGGATGTGGGTATACTAAGTTTGTCTTTCCGTTTGAAACATATAGAAATATTGGTCTAAGACCCCATTTGAGTATTCTTGATGGTCATGATATTTTAAACCAATCTAGCCATTTAAATCGATCGGTCCGTCTGTCAGTCCCTCCTTGTATCTGTCTGTCGAAAGCATGCAAACTTTCGATGGAGGAAAGGCTAGGCGCTTGAAATTTTGCACAAATACTAGTGAAGGTCAGTTGGTATTGTATTTAGTATTGTAAATGGGCCGTTTCGGTCCATGTTTTGATACAGCTCCCCTATAAACCGATCTCCCTAGTATATTTCTTAAGGGTCAGGATAGCGCAATTCTTATCCAATTTGGCTGAAATTTTGTACCATGACGTTTTCTATAACGATTGAAGTTTTGCACAAACTCTAGTGTAGGTCGGTTGGTGTTGTAAATGGCCCATTTCGGTACATGTTTTTATACAGCTCCCATATAAACCGATCTCCAAAGTATATTTTTTTAGCCTCTAGATAGCACAGTTCCTATCCGTTTTAGCGGAAATTTTGTTTTATGACGTTTTCTATACGGTGAACAGATGTCGAATCGATCCAAAACCTGATATAGCTCCCATATAAACAAATCCCCCCATTTTACTTTTTGAAGCTCTGGAGGGCGCAACTCTTATCCGATTTGGTCAAAAGCTTCTCCTATGACATCCAACATACATGCAAAGCATGGTCCGAATCGATCTAAAACTTAATACATCTGCCATACAAACAAAATATCCCAATTGCGCTTTTTGAGCCCCTAGAGGTCCCTGTTCTGTCTGATTTGGCTGAAATTTGGCACAACAACTTCTCCTGTGACCCTCAACATACCAACTAAGTATGGCCCGAATCGGTCAATAACGTGATATAACTCCAATGGCATAGCAACTCTTAGCCATTTTACTTTGTTGGCTTATGAAGTGATACCGAGCAAAGAACTTGACAAACGTGGTGCAAGGTGGAGGGTATATAAGATTCGACTCGGCCGAACTTTGCACGTTTTTACTTGTTTTCGCTATGTTCTGCTTCTTGGGAAAACCAAGTTAAGCTCAACTCAGAGCAATAGAGCTCCTACTCATAGTTTAGTTGCAGTTATTTAACATATTATGAGTATTCATGAATACGTTTTATTTTTCCACACACCAAAACTCTTCATCCCTTGCCGTGGTGCTACCTAGTTTCCCTCCCTCTGAATATTTTTTTTTGCTTTTTTTACATTTCTCAGTTACTTTTCTTGACTATTGTCGCTGAAACCTAGTCTCAGTGTGTGCTGAATGATTTTCTTTTTCGTAGAGTGGGTGGAAGGAAGGGGTGGCTATGGAGAAAGTGGAAGAGGATATTCTTGGTAGATCTGTGCTGTTACTACGATAAAATGAAAATTGCACATGAGCCATAAATAAGGATCTCTCTCAAGGATAATTTATAAAAGTTTTCTTCTACTTCTTCTTTCTGGCTTTATTTTTTTTTTTTTGTATTTTTCTGCCACCATTTTTAAGTCGTTAAAATGTATGTGTATATGTATTGTGTGTGGTGTGGGTGGGTGTGTGTGGGCGTAAAATGTATGCGTGTTTCAGGTCTTTACTGGAATGAAATATATACCGTTGTTGGAAAAAAGTTGAGGAATTTCTTTTTCTAAAAAACATATAAAATATGAGAAAAAAAGAGAAAACGCTAAGCTTTATGTGTCTGCCAAAGCATCTTATGAGGCTTAAGATGAAAAATATATGTTTTTCCCCATTTTAATTGAGTTTACTTAACGCTGTTTGGGGGTTTATTGAGGATAAATGGTAGATTTAAAAAACATTTAAATTTTTAAATTTGGTATACTTGCAAAAGTTTACCCTTGTATGGGCAAATTTGCATTTGAACTTACAGTCAAATATAGGTCTATATTTTGATTTTTTTTTTTTTTTAATTTAGAATTTTTACAAATCAAACTAATTGACTCTGTGTCTTCCTTCCGTGGAGAACCAACCATCTTTAGTCTTTGCCTATGTATTTTCATTAATTAATTTCAAAAAACGGTGCCTCTCCAAAACTTTTGCTTCTAACTAGCCATAGCCGCATCAACAACATCATCGACAAGGGAATGCAATTTTTGTCTGCAAGGATTTCATGACGGTTTGTTCTTTCTTTTTCGTTCGTTGTTGTTTTTTGGCTTGTCCCTGCTGTTGTCATTTTCTAACATCTAGCATGGTTCAGGATGCAACATGTTGCTCGTTTGTTCATTAGAAGCCACGTTGTTGCAGTCAAGGCTATATTAGAAAACATTTTTCGGTCAAGAGTTTCGTTTTTTTTTTTGCTGGGCCAACTTCAGTTTGGCGTATTGCATGCTGCTGGTAACACTGTGATGGTTTGTATGATTTCGTGTGATTTCCTACTTGGCGGTTAGCGTTTTTTCTCTTTTTGTTTTTCCTGCTCTCTTCTATTCTTGGGCTTTTGACTCCCGCCTCCTAAGTTGACGACTTTAGTCTTTGGTTTGTGACCATCGAAAACGAAGCAAATAAATAAAAGATCGAATCATGACAAGCTTTTCGTGCACTCCCAAATGAGATACGTACATAAAGGCACGATAATTTTGTAGATTTTCAACAGGAAAATGCTATAAATTCTCTAAAGGCACGACGGCTTACCGTTCCAACAACAGCTTCAGTGGGGTTTCTTGCAATTTGGGATTCTAAAAAAGTAAAAACTCCGCTTACACCATAAACATGGGACACATTGGTAAGTGTGCCTGCATGAGTGTGTGTGTGTGTGCGTGTGTTTGGTCATTGTTTGTGTGACAGCCATAAGAACAAATATTAGATATTTTTTTATGGTTACCATGTGTTTTTAAGGATTTCCAAGGATACTCCTTCATATACCAAAAAAAAAAAACTCATATGTTTGCAATAAACAATTCTTGGTACTGGGAAATGTTCAAGGTTAACTTACGAGTTTTTTATTTAAACTCAAACTAGCTGTTAACAATTTTAATAATTCATAAATAATTGAAGGTCATCAGCATTGAAAAAAGTCAATGACATATTGTAAAAATTATAATCAAGGACTTTACCTAAAAGGAAAATAACGCGTGGCTGAAGTTCAATGTTGCCGACATTTTTTTTTTTTGAAAACACACAAAAAACTGCTTATGTCTCCTTCTAGTGTCAAAATGCAAGGTCTTCTTATCAACTGTGTAACCCAGCAAACTAAGTGGATGTGTTTTTTCAAAAAAGGCAATTATAGACAAAAATGGAGACGCAAATTTCTCTCGAAGTTGTTATTCGATTTTCTACTTCACCGAATTTTTGGAATAATCACTCATAAAGTTTGTTGGGTAATGGATTTGAACAGGGTAATCGGGGCGTTATATTTCAAAATGCCAAAGGTATGCAAGAGTAGAGTACGAATTTCATAATAAAAGTTGGGTCCAAGTACCTGGGGGCCGCTCCAGCGCCAAAACCCCTTAAAATAGGTTTATTTGACGATTATGACAATATGCGACTGAAATGTAAGATATTCGGGAGTAGATTACGAATTTGGTCAGGAAGCGGGAATAGGCTTTATAATTTATTGATAACGAAAGGGGGCAGACCCTCCACCGTTAACCCAAAAACACCACCAAAAATCAAAAGTGGACCGATAAGGTCAATATGGTTATGAAATGCAAAGTATGCAGGAGTAGATAACGAATCTGGCATACAAATTCATGTCGAAGTCTAGGGGGTCACCCCACCCCCACAAAAACGGCCAAAATTGGCACCTTAGCCAATCACGGATATACGGACTCGGTTTGTTTGTTCCGTGTAGACTGAAAAACGGCAGCCCATTAGCCAATCACGGATATAAGGACTCGGTTTGTTTGTTCCGTATAGACTGAAAAACGGCAGAACCGATTTCCTGGAAAGAAACATAGGCTATATAATTTTTCGGTACCAGAAGGGGGACGGACCCTCCCCCTTATGCCAAGAAACACAACTCTAAATCTAAAGTGGACCGATCGAGACAATATAGGTATCAAATGAAAGGTAATGGAGAGTAGAATACGAATATGGTATACAATTTGAGTCTAAGTACCCATCGGGCAGCCCCAATCCCAAAACTCCCCCAAACAGACATATTGGAGGTTAATTTCAATATAGGGCTCAAATGATAGGCATTCGGGAGTAGATTTCGAATCTGCCATACAAAATCAGATCGAAGTTTAGGGGGTCACGCCACCATTCAAATACGCCATTAGACCAATTATGACTAAATGATACTACGCTGAACCGATTTTCGTAAAATTTTTGTGTACGTTTGTCTGGAAGGAAACATGGGATACATAATTTTTAGATATCGGGTGGAAGCGGACCCTCCCCCTTACTCCATAAACGCCAGTGGTTCGATGGGCACAATAAGGGTATCAAATGAAAGGTGATGAAAGGTGAAAAGGAGACCAGAAAACGAATATGGTATTAACATTTGGCTCCAAATACCCAAAGGGAGTAGCGAGTAGATTGCGAATATGACATTAAAATTTGCGTTCAAGTCTAGGTGGCGCTTTTCCTCCTAAAGATATGTCAAATGGGTTATTTGGCCCATTATGGCAATTTGGGACTTAAATGAAAGGGATTTGAGAGTAGAAAACGAATGCCGACATCATGGACATCAAGGTTTTTCAAACTTCACTTATGATTTGAATTCTTTTTTTTTTCTGAGAATATTTTATAGAGTGTTACTTCCTTAAATTTGAAGCAAAAAAAAACACATCTAAAGTTTATATAATAAAATTTAATTAATGGTTTTGCAAAGCCAAAAAAAGAAAGTCTAACATGCTAACGTCAGGCTTAACGAAATATTTTCTTTAGAGTTTGTGGCATTCGTTTTTTTTTCTTCTGTTGCCATTTTAAGTCCGTTTGCCATGAATGTTTGTTTTATGGCCATTAAAGATTAAATCAGTCATATAGACAGACACAGAACACCACCATGGATCAGAAGACCATATAAAAAAAAATATTGCAACTACGACACAAAAATGACAATCGCCCTCTTTTGCGGAAAAGAGAGAGGAGGAAAATAAAACAATACAAAAAAAACGACTTGCTAGTTTAAAATGCACAAAGAGGGAAGCTTTAAGACTAAAAACTATATGAATTGTGTCGTTTTTTTCTGGTTTTAAGGTTCGTGCAGTTTCTGTTTCATTGCCATAAAAATGGACAAACCGTTAAAACAGACTTATTATGCAAACATTTATAAATGAAATAAACGAACCGACGACCAATGGCAAAGAAGTCAAAGAATCCAGCCTGGCCTAGCTACGTAGAGACAAATAAAACAGTTTAGGAAAGGGTCTTTTTTTCAGAATGGCAAATGTATGAACAGTTCAACATACCATAGGAATGGATAGTGGGCTTCGAGTAGCTTGGTGTTGGTTTGTTTCTCTTTTTTTTGCTTTAAATCAAGATATTGTGTTTTTTTTGCAAGTACTTTTTCTCTTTTGGCCCCTACCCTTTATCTAACATATGCCAATGTTAGCCTCATTTAGCCAACATTTGTTATGCAATGCCAGCCAACAATTGTATTCGTAAGAAAAATATTAAACTTTTAACCCGGCAACAGAAAAAAAAGCAATGGAGGTTAGTTGGGAAATTATAGGACAATAAAAACTTCTCAAAGAAAGAAACGACGTTACAGTTTTTTTTTTAGGTTGACAAGTTTGTGCCAGATTCCTACTGTTCCTATCTACTACTAGCCAAATTAAAAAAGTGAAACGTGTACCAAAAAAATTAGCTGCAAGCTGTTGCAAAAGGTTTTGAATGAAAAATTTCAATTTTTTAATGGTAAGATTCCTAGAGCTCCCATCTACTTATGCCTTAGTTTGGCATACGGAACAAATTCGTATAACTTATAACTTATTTATAAAGGCGAATAGTTAACATTTTTACAGATTCCTATTGTGCCCATCTACTACCAGGTTAATTATCAATTCGAAATACTCTGAAAAACTCTTGCAGCAGTTTAGGTTAGGTAAGGTTGGGTCGAAAATAGGGTGTAGATATTAATCCGCCCCATGCCACTATGGACATACACCTAAGCCAGTAATCCGCTTGTTGTGCGCTCTAAAAACTAGAAAGTAACCTCTAAAATGAATATTTTAAGCTATGAATTCCGTGCTACTTACAAAATCCTTAATTGGTTTCAATACCACTCGCCTAAGTTGATTCATGTGTGATATTGTGTCTCCACCTAATTACCGGTATCTGTTGGTTGGCAATTTCCTTTGTCATTGGCCGTCTTTCGCGTCCAACAGATACTGGTACTTAGGTGGAGACACAATATCAGACATGAACCACCAGCAGTTTAATAAAATAATAATTGTGATCTTTTTAGTCACTTGTAGCCAATTATTTTGATAGAGTCTTGGTTTTTTAGAGCTCGCTCATTTTTATTTGCGCTCGCTCAGGTTGAATCCAACAGACCCAATAAATTGTTCACAATAAATATTGAACATTTTAACGAGTATTTTACTTTTCGACAAATGCTGCCACTTGTCTGCGAGATTTTGTCCACTGTATTGTAGTTTAAAATAATTTTTTAAAGAGAGGATATTATTTTGAGAAGATGCCTAAAGTTCTCATCTATTGACAGCTTAGCTATAGTAGAGTTTGGTCTCCTGATAGACATGGAGTACCCCATTTATTGATAGCCGAAGGGGGAGCGGACCCACCTACCCACCCTACCCCAGTTTCCAAAAACGCCAGATCTGAAATTGTAGCTCCGATACAAGCGAGATTGGGTTTGCACAGTTATCCAAAAACACCAAATTGATATAAAACTTTGCGGGAAAACTCACCCAAACGGACATATTTATCGATTGTAACAATATAGGTATCAAATGAAAGGTATTTAGAAGTAGAATACGAAACTTATATACAAATTTTGGCTCAAGTTCCAGGGGGCCACCCCAACCCAAAAACCACATATAAGCCGATCGGAACCATATGGGTCTCAAACGAAAGATATTGGGTTGGCCAAAAAGTAATTGCGGATTTTTTAAAAGAAAGTAAATGCATTTTCAATAAAATTTAGAATGAACTTTAATCAAATATACTTTTTTTACACTTTTTTTCTAAAGCAAGTTAAAAGTAACAGCTGATAACTGACAGAAGAAAGAATGCAATTACAGAGTCACAAACTGTGAAAAAATTTTTCAACGCTGACTATATGAAAAATCCGCAATTACTTTTTGGGCAACCCAATATTAAAGAGTTGAATAAGAAATGTATACAAAAATTTGGTGTCTATTCCCATGGGGTCGCCCCACCTCAAACAAAAGGTATTTGAGAGTAGAATACGATATTTAAATAAAAATTTGGGGCCGCCCCACTCATATTGTCCCGATCGGGACAGTTGCCCTTAAAATTTCGTTAATTTAGTTTTCTATAGGTAGATGAGAACAGTAGGAACAGAGTCGAAAAAATCGCTTCAGACCATAGATGGGCAAACAACACACAACTACACATAATATGCCTGCGGTCATAGGATTTTATCCTTCGTTGATTGGTCGGGATTTACTATTTCTCATTTTAACACAATTCTTTATTTTAGCTGAAATAGTGTACCCATCACTTCTCCAGACCATAGATAGCCAAAAACGCACAGCCGCGCATAAATTCCGAAAAACGAACAGAAGCACACGGTTAGTGTGGACAACTCGTGTGCCGTCCTTCAGTCGAGGTATTGTTGTTATTTTACATTATAAAAAGAGGGGAACAGTAGGAACATAGAAGAGAAAACAAGCAAAAATGTGCTAAGTTCGGCCGGGCCGAATGTTATATACCCTTTGTCGAGTTCTTTCCCGGTATCTCTTTTTAGACAAGCAAAGGATAAAAAAAAGAATTGCTATGCTAATTGAATTGAGTTTTGGAGACCACGGGAGAAGTCATGAGACCTCAGTTGAAGGTCATGGGAGAAACCGTTGTACAAAATTTCAGCCAAATCGGATAATAATTACGCCCTCTTGAGGCTCAAGAAGTCAAGATCCAAGATCGGTTTATATGATAGCTATATCAGGTTATGGACCGATTTGAACCATATTTGGCATAGTTGTTGAAAGTCAAAACATCTCAGGCAAAATTTCAGCCCAATAGGATAGGAATTGCTCCCTCTAATGGGTCGAGAATTCAAGATCCCAGATCGGTTTATATGGCAGCTATATCAAAACATGGACCGATATGGCCCATTTACAATCCCAACCGACCAACACTTATAAGAAGTATTTGTGCAAAATTTCAAGCGGATAGCTTTACTCCTTCGAAAGTCAGCGTCCGTCTTTCGGACGGACAGTTATGACGAAATTAGCATACCCCCATCCTATGGTGGAGGGTATAAAAATCTTAGGTCATAAGAGGCCACAATGAATATGATTTTCCAATATCAATACTGCATCAATCTACAACTATTGAAAGCTTTGATTTCAATAACTCCCAAAAACTGACGTTATCAAAATGAGCATACCAAAGGGCCAATTGTTGTTAGAGGTAAAGATATTAACATGTTAACGAGATTCCTACTGCAACAACCTACTATTGAACTATTATATAAAAAAATCAATTGTAAAATGCAGAAAACACTTCTTAAAAGTATATTTCGGTTAATATAGCGCAAAGTGGATCTTAATTTCCATTAAAATATTTATTAGTAGTATGGGACAGTAGGAATCGTCTGTTAAAAATCTACACAATATTTGTTTCATGCAGTTTATATCATTAATGAGCGTCTTTTGAATAGTTGGAATTGGCTTATGAATTGTGGGTTCGAATCCCATCACAATCCTTGATCGGACCGAACTAATATATAATCATAACGATCAAAAATTTGAGACAAAAATCTGATAATATTGTAGATAGCCAATATAACTAAACCTCATATCATTGATTATCCATCATATTCCTCAGATTGTATAATAATAGAATGGTTCAGTAAAAATAAAGTATAGCAACACATATTCCAAAGATCTTTAAAGTTCTTTAAAGTAGCTTTGTATCGGTTTTTACCATGATTATTAATGTTGACCAGAGGCCACCGTAGCTCAGAGGTTAGCGTGCCCGCCTATGACGATGAACACCTGGGCTCGAATTCCGGCGAGATATCTGAATACCTATTCAGGGGTGGTTATCCCCTCCTAATTCTGGCGACATTTGTGAGGTACTGTACCATTTGGTAGGGCAGCCATATAACCATTTGGCATGCCATTCGGTCACGGCTATTGAACGAGGCCCCTTATCATTGAGCTTAAAACTTGAATCGAACAGGACTCATTGATATATGAGAAGTTTGCCACTGTTGGGCAAATTTGCATTTGCATTAATGCTGACTATATTAACTACTGGGAACATATAGACTAGATATTTTAGAAATTTATTTTATTTTTAATTTCTCATTACTCTTCTAAATTCTTGTGACCTTCCTCGTAGCTCATCTAATACTCGGCCAGTTTTGTTACTAGCTTCTAATGTTAATACCTACCACCACACATATACATAAATAAAAAGCACTCGAACTTGCTGGTTGAATGTTTCTTAGCTATTCATAGATTTTAGCTGCCATAGCTCAAACAAAAGGTAAAAGGAATTGTTACAAACAGCAAGATAGAAAGAAAAAAATCAGACATAGTACATACAACAACACGGAAAACCTCATGGTGCCATTTTCAACTGTTTGCATTTAAAATGCAATGATTTCCTTTCTGGAGTATTTTTTCTCTCCTAGCTCCTGCTAACCGTAGTTTTTTCAGAGTTTCTTTTTTAGCCTAAGCGTTTTTTATGGAGTTTTTCCTATGAATTTCATACGTATGTTAACTGATGTCGTCTAACATTTTGTTGTATGGCCAAGCGGTAGGGAAAGGTAGCTGGTAAGCAGGCAAGCAAGCGTATAAACGACATCACCTTTTCTTGGTGTTCAAACAAAAGGCCCAAATCTACAAAACGACGTTCATTTGGCTGGCCGACTGGCTGGCTGGCTGTCTGTCTGTCTATGGTTGTCTGTCCGTCCGGTGCATGTGACAAGTTAAGTATTGTTTGTTAAGGACTTCGTGATTTCGAAAAAATGATTGTCCACACACTGCAAACAAGACACGAAACGAAACAACGTTAGTTTTTAGAGGAAGAAAAAATAAACGAAATACAAAAAAAAAAAATGGCCAACCAAATAGCCCGTCTAAGGCTGCTTAGATAGATGGCAGTGCTGATGACGTTGGCTGTTTTGGCAGCCTAGCAGCTTGGTGGTGTAGTTGTCAACCATGGTTTACTTAAAAATTCTGCTTAGCTGTGCCTTTGGCAAGTTGGGGCCTTTTTTTCTGTAATATTTGTACACCTAGCCCGAAAAAGGAACCAACAACTTCTAGCTATAACCCCCCCCCCCCCCCCCACTTAAATAGCCTGCCTATGTTAGACGTTTAAATTTGGCTTTTTTTTCCTTAGCTAAGCTACATTCAAGTCGTGTGGAGTGTTCTTGCTTAGGATTTTTGTTTTTTTTTTTTCATTTCATTTAACCAAAAAGGTTAACTAAGCAAAAGTAAAACTTGTTTAAATATTGTCTTTGAAACGAAAGAAAGCAAGAAAGGTAAGTCAAAATATATAAAACAAAAAACATTTTAAGCTACAATAATTTCGTGACAAATCTAGCAAATCATGTCTCTCTTCAAATTTCAAATATATCAGCAAATAGAAATATTTACTTTGAAATTTCAATTTATCTTGCTACTAAATCATTTCGTTAACAAACCCGCATTTGTAAGTTTTGCTTGTAGCTGTAGATTATGTGCCATGTGCCCAGCTCAAGATTTATTAGAGCTTGCCTTCCGTTATATCATCCCGCATTTGGTTACTGGCGGCTCTTTCGATGGAGATTTTTTTGGGGTGTTTTGATAATTTTTATTTTCTCAAACTAAAAGCTAAGGGGAATAGCTTCATTAACTATTTGACCTTAACAAACTGATGACTTTGTAAAAGATAAAAGGAACTTATTGTTGTTACAAAATGTTGGAGGTATGATCAACAAATTTGGAGAAAATAAAACACCTACGACATAGGATGGCGATGAAGTTTTATTGTAATACAATTTTTAATGATTTTTTGCTATGTCTTGGTTATGCGATTAGTTCTTTCTCGTAGGTTTGTAGGGGCATCTTGAGCAATTTTTTATCGTCATATTTCCCAACATTAACATTGAAGCCTAACCTGGGGAAATATATGTTAGTTGTGTTTTTAGCCGTCACTCATTAGTAGATGGCGCTGCGGGATGAATGACACTGTTGCAATTGAGAAGTTTGCCTTTTAAGCATATATCCACTGTGAAAAACAAAGCTTCACTCATAGAAAAGAGTCTACTGATACTAGCAAACACTGTATGTTGACTGCTGCTATTACAGCAGTAGTTGTGGTGTTATAGCAAAATATTTGCAAATTCATACCAGCAGCCTGCGTGCAAAAGTCCCTTGTTTGATAATGTCTGCTGCTCAACTTATAATGGGGTTTTTAGTAGGAGAGTTATGTTGTACTTTTTCTCCATAGCAGTCCACCAAAAAAGTATGGTGGATTGCTATGGAGAAAAAGTGCAACATAAGGTCCAAACAACAGGTTCAGAGAACATGTTGTCTTGACATAGGCGGAGCGATGAGGACCACGCCCACTAGGGCTCTGGAGACTATTCTAGATATCCAACCCATTGACATACAGATTAAGTGTGAGGCAGCCACTGCGGCTATGAGACTTAAGGCGATGGCAGAATGGATTGAGGATGGGAGCAGCTCGCGGTATAATCGAGGCGACAATAGGAAACCTGGAAGGAAGGGAAGAGGTTTCCGATCGGATACCTGAGATGAACCTTGAAGTCAAGTGCGAGGCACTGCTGCCATCGGCACAGTCTTGGATTGACGGAACCCTAGTATTGCCATCTGGAAGATCATGTTACACGGATAGATCAATAAGAAAATCCTTCCTGCCAAATTTAGAAAGAATCGTTTAATAATAGACCATTTTATCGCATTATTACTGCAAATCGGACGAACATGTATATGGGACTATATCCAAATCTGAACCGATTTTTATGAAATTTACCTGTTATTTCGAAAGTCATAAAAAAATGTTTTTCTGCCAAATTTCGAGAGAATCGGTTAATAAATGACCATTTTATTGCAGTATTACTACAAATCGGACGAACATATATATGGGAGCTATATCAAAATCTGGACCGATTTTTATGAAATTTACCTGTAGTGTCGAAAGTCATAAGAAAATTCTTCCTGCCAATTTCGAGAGAATCTTTTAACAAATGTCCATTTTATTGCAGTATTAGTGCAAATCGGACAAACATATATATGGGAGCTATTACCAAATCTTAACCGATTTGTTCCAATTTCAATGGGTTTCGTCTCTAGGCCGAAGAACATGCCCATACCAAAATTGAGGACGATCGGATGAAAATTGCGAAAATTGGACAGACAGACAGACGGACATAGATAAATCGAAGCAGAAAGTGATTCTGAGCCGATCATTATACTTATCAATGGGGGTATCTCTCTTCCTTTTAGGTGTTACAAACTAATTCACCAAGTTATATTACCCTATACCACAGAAGTGGTGTAGGGTATAACAAGAATATACATCAATAACATGGTTTACATTTTCTTTAATTAGAGTTGCACTATCCTCTCTTAATGCTAAAAAATTAGTTTTGCTATCCTAAAAAATGCAGTGATTGTAGCAAATGAGTCACAAAGGATTCATTTTGACACAAACAAATAATAAATGCTATAAACAATGTAAGTAAGTTCTTTTGATTTCATAACCCCAAAAGGATTTTCACCAAATTTTTAAACCTCAATTCTGACTACAAAATTCTCAAGTCTAAGCTGAAGCTTTGTATTGCCGTTTGCCTATATTTAATTCTGCAAGAAATTAATTTATTCTTTCATCGATTGAAATATTAATCATTTGAAAAAAAAAACTCGAAAGACGGACAGACACTCTTTCAATGTTCAGACACGGGCATTCTCTCCAGGGTATTAAAAGCCAAGCAAATTATCCCCCTGCCGAAAATAAATCTAAAATTAAGAAATAAAACAGAAACAGAGACATCCACAACTCTGTTATCGACATATGCAGATATAGATATTCCCCCCAAAAAATTAAAAAAAAAACATACAATATATATACAACAAAAACACACAATGAAACGAAAAAAAACTTGTTCCGAAAAAACAGCCATTAATAAACATAACAACTCTAAGGCTTCATTAAGAGACCAAAACAGCAACAACAACAACAACAACCACACAGCATTATTTGATCACAATATCTACACGAAAAAAATCCATACAAAGGTTGAGAGGGAGACACCAGCAAGACCCAATGAAAATACAAATATTTTTAGCTAATAAACCAATAAATCAAAGCAAAGAATTTCAAAGGAAAACATCTTTTTTTTTTGGTCTGCTATTTTTATTTTTGGATGGGAAAATACATATGTTTTAACAAAAAGTTTTATTAGAAAACACGTGAGTGGGTAAATGTTTTTTTTTTTTCTAAATTAATACAAAGCCACTTCCAACATGAAAAATACACACAACCCTTGATTTAATGAAAAAGTAAATAAATTGTTTTGAAAACCAAAGATATATGACAAAATATCTGGTAGTATATTTTAATATTAAACACACAAAAATATTTTAAAATGAACCTCAAGATAAAATAGCAAAGAAACCAACAACATTAACATTTTTTTGAAAATTTGGCATATAAATCATTTTGAAGGTAAAGTGCAGATTTTGAGATAAGAAATAAAACAATGACAAATTAGTTAAAAATAGAGAGGATAAAAAACAAGTGGAAAATTTTTAAATTTATAATTCGTTGCAAAAATAAATAAAATCAATATCGGTCTTTATAAAAGCTAAAATACATAAACAAAAATGAAATTAAATGAAAAATATAAAAACTTTACTTTGCTTTAATTGGCTATGACAGAATATTTGTCACATTAGCCGAACGTAGAATAGCGTGCCATAAACTTTGGCAAATTTGTAACATTGTTTCAAAACCCACCAGTAGAACAAAATTTACCGATTGGGATAATATGGGACTCAAATGAAAGGTATTTGAGAATTTAATACGAATATGGTATTAAAAATTTGGTCAAAGTACTTAGGAGGCCGCCCCAGGCCCAAAACAGCCCTAAAGTAGCGCCCAAAATCAAAAGTGGACCGATCGAGACAATATGAGAAAGGTATTTGGGAGTAGAGTATGAATAGGATATTTAAAATTGGGTTTAAGTACCTAGGAGGCCGTCCTAAGTCCATAACCGTCCCATAAGTATCGCCAAACATCAAAGTGGGCCGATCAGAATAATATGGGACTCGGAAGTAGAATATGAATATGGTGTCAAAAATTTGATCCAAATACCTAGGGCGTAGACCCAAGAATACTGAAGAAAATAAAAAGTGTATTGTCCCGACCGGGACAATACAGGAATGGTATTTGGGATTAGAGTAAGCATATGATATTATTAATTGGATAGAAGTATCTAGGCAGCAGTCCTAATCCTAAAACCGCCCTAAAAGTACCGCCCAAAATCAAAGTGGACCGATCGGTAAAATATGGAACTCAAATGAAAGGTATTCGGAAGTAGACCAAAAATATGGCGTTAAAATGTAATCCAAGTACTTAGAGTGACGCCTCAAGCTCAAAACCACTTCCAAATTACCGCTCAAAAGTTGGTCACGACCTGCCGTTCAGCAGGACATGTAGATCGCGACAATAAAGGACTCAAATAAGTATTTTTTTTGGATCTTAGCTATGGGGGGACGGACCCTCTCCACCCAATAAAAACAACACCAAAGGGTCATAACGCACGATCGAGAATATATTGTACTCTAATGAAAGGAAGTGTCAGAGGGCAATCCATCCTACCAAAAAAAAAAAGGAATTTAAAATAATGTATAAAGACCGATCAGGATAGAATAGAACATCACGTCTTAGGAAATAGAGAAAGTTGTTTGCCCTCAAATTGAGATAGGCACAGAAGAACCTGCGGATCTTTAAAATGTGGATTCCCACGTGACAGCTTTGAAATATGATTTTGAATGTAGATAGTCAGCCCAAAAATAATTAATAAGTGTGGATCTGAAAGAGACGCGTAGCCCTGAACAACTTGATCGCCACCTTCAAAATGCTTAACGTTATGGGGCTAAAAAAAATCGTGCTCTAGCTCGATGCTGATATATGTCAGGGACCTCCCCCAAATCATCTCCCCTGAAGCCTGCCATGTTTGCCCACTATGGCTATAAGGGTCTCAAATAATAGTTATTTTATAGTAGAAAACTAATTTAATATTCAATTTTGAGGCCAAATATATGGCCTCCCCCTAATTAGTGTCTCCACCTAAGTACCGGTATCTGTTGGATGCTAAAGCCATGAAATGACAAAGGAAATGCTCCAACGTCTCATCATCTTCCCCGCACACCCTACACATGCTATTATTTGCCACACCTCCATGACGGCTAAGATGTATATATACATAGCTCCCACATAAATTGGTCCTTCAACTTGAGCCATTGCAAGGCTCCTATTTTGTCCGATTAGACTAAGCCCTTCACCTAAGTTCGTATGCGTAATTTTCTCGTACAGTGGTGGTGGATTCCTAAGCTTTGGTCCGGCCGATCTGTACTCTTTGAGGTGTTTGAGTTCGCTAACAATAGCCGTTTGTGCCAAATATATCGCTTTTTCACTTTTACGCCCGAATTTCATCAAGATTAACTTTATTTTTAAATAAACTCAGAAACTTTTGGTGACATGTAAACAATATGAAAAGCTGCCAATAAAACAAACATTAAGAGGCTGTCATTTTTAATATGGCATATACATATGCCAGTGTGAACTTGATAACACTTCATGTCAGCTACTATTTGTTTTTTATTGCCTTTGTATAAAGAAATTTAAAAAAAATACTGAAAATAGGTGTTTGGGAAAATAAGGAACATTTCACCGATTATTTTATTAATTTTAAACAAACTTTGTATTATCATACTTTATGTATTATCATAAGTCATTAAAATAACGTCGGCAAAACACCAATTTTTCCCTCTATAAACTCTTCATGAAGCCAAAGACACAAACTAAATGACGTCTTTGCCTAAAATGATACTTTTCTTACTGAGAACACTCTCAAAACACATAAGCAAACATTTATTTGCCTTCTCCAGACATTCTAAATGTATGCCCCGGAAGGCACAACCGCACACTAAGGTTCCTTGCTAAGTTAAACGAGTCCAAGGTATACAAAGAAGAAGATGACTACGAAGGCGACGGTAAAGTCAGTCGTCTCATGCAACTGAAAAGTGCCCACTTGTGCGCAAATATTGTGTGCCAACGATAAACACTTCAGAGCGGCCATTAAAATCAAAGAAAAGTCAAATATACGTTATGGTGGCAAAAATGTGAGAGCATAAATAACAAAGCAGCAGCAGCTATAGCCACAACAGCAACAACACAAATGCAACATACGAAATGCTCTCCATTAAACCAACCATTTGTACCCAATGAAGCCCCAACAACAACAACACAACACAATGGCAAATATACTCTTTCTTTTTAACAACAAAGAGTATGTCGTCAGTTTTGAAAGAGAAACCCATACTTATTGTCAGAGAGGGAGAGAGTGCGAGAATGAGAGAGGGCAAGTCTAAGAAGGCGTTCGGTTTTATTGTTGTTTATATTTATTTTGAGTGTGTTAAAGAGTTTTGTTGCTATATCTTTGGCAGCAAACACCATGCTAGCCATGCAAGAGAGTAAATAAATTTTGTGCGAACCGGCTTATGACCGAATGAATAATGGCGGTTGCTGCAAGACAAATAACCCAACCTCCTTGTTGTGTGTTTGCGTGTGGTTGTTGTTGTTCTCGCTGCTGCTGATTTTTACCGTTTATTGCTCATTTTAGTTTCATAGTAGTATATCGTTTGCTTATGCTCTTTGTATGGTTGGGTTTTGTTCTAATGCTTGCTGTTGTTGTTGTTATTGCTATAACTTTAGTTGGCTCCCAAGTTGTTTGAGCTATTGCCGTTTTATTGTTGCGAATGTGTGTGAGTGTGTGAGTATGCATGGTTGCTGCTTGTTATTTATCTATCCCTTTTTAACTTATGTGTCTGTTTATGGGTTTGATTTCACATGGTATCATCGTCATTATCATTATCATCATTGTGATCATCGTCATCGTTGTCATGCATGCTCAGGGCAAGAAAGCGCAAAGCCATGATGATTTATTTTGCAGTAGCGGCGACGGCAACAGCAAATGGCACAAAAACTTACATATTTGGCCAAAAAACAAGTGATTTGCGAGAGAAGAAAACAAACAATGAAAGGAATCTCCAAAAAAAAAACTCCAAGGAAAAATATATGGCAGAGTCTGTTTTGAGCGATGGTTTTCGGGGGGTTTTTATATATGGGCCATATATTTTATGCAACCTTAAATTCCTATACAGTCGGTCAAAGGAAACGGTTATAGTTAGTACATATAGGAGGATATTAACTCTAGAGTGGGTTATAGTTTAAGAGCAAAAAAAAAATACAATGTTATGCTTATTAAAATTTTGACTAAAGATTGGTAAATCTAAAACGAGTTCTATATAGCGTCTAGATTGGCCCACAAAATCGTTAGATGGACCACATACTGCAAATTTGTCTACGATCATTTCTTTTAGGTTCGGCGGCGAGTCTTCTCTTAAATCAATGAGTGCTCTGTAATTTAAGTTTTTTAGCTCAATGATGAAGGATTTTTATTTTGTAGCATAGTTCAAACGCCATTTAGTGATGGAGAAGTATTTCATAGATAAAGGCCTCATAAGTTTCGCCAGCCTAAGTGAGATGAAGTGTTCAATCCTTTAGCGCCATAAAGAGTGATGCTTTATCTTGACCCAAGCTAGATATGGGATACATGTATACAGGATTGTAAGAATTCATTAAATATATTAATTAAATGCCTATTATTATAGAAAACAATCGAGAAACACACAAAGTGCCTCGTACTTCACTCTAACGACCGGTGCCATGCATTTGTCAAGGTGAATAATAATAATGAGAAAGGAAACACTTCCACAATTGTTAGGCCGAAGTGCCAGAGGATACTCATGAATGGTTTTGTGCCACTTAGATCCTAAATGAACTTCTGACAATTGCCAATCAATTTGTTCGCCAATAAGTGGAAATCAGCTGATTTAAGAAATGCAAAACAGTTGATTTTGAAGAATTGACGGTTTTGGAAGTTAGTATTGGAACGAGGCAATTAATTGTTTACAGTAAGGACCAGGACACTAATATACCAATTTGAACATTGCATTAGGGAACCAGTGTTGCCAGGAAAAAAACGTAAAAATTTTGAAAACATCTTAAAAAATAGCCACTCTCTTAAATTAGTCCAAATCAATTAAATTGCGAGATTTTCGAAAGTATTAAGGCCTTTAGAATGGTTCAATAATATTGAAAGTTGATTTGTTTTTTTTAACATATTTTCAATAAAAACCGTAATATACAATTTGTTTTATAATAAGAATTTAAAAACAGACAATAACAAAGCATATGAAATTCAGACTAAAATATGATAAAAAATATTAAAATTTTTTTATTATAAAGAGATTTAATTTAAACGGACAATGTTGAATGTAAACCAAACCTAACGTCAGACTTTCTTCTGTATTGCATTCACATTTCTCACTTTTAGATGATCACAGTGTTAATGATACAAAAATACACGAAGGAGCACGCGCTAAAGTTGTTCAAATCAACAACGGCCTTAAAATGTAATCATCCCTTATATTAAAATTGGGCAATCATGCGGATTTTTCGCAAAATGTCAGTAATAAACTATAACACGCCTACGAACATGACATCATACACAGGTACAATGAACAAATTTTAAGTTCTTTATAACTTATAACCCTCTATTGTCGTGTCAAATCACAAATCTCGACAACTACGTGAAAAGATTTTAGGCTTCTGCAGAGGGATGTTAATTATGCTTTGATTTTCCCTTTTCTGAGTTTTTCTACAATATTTTTGAAAGATCAGGTGTATAAAACTATTTGCCTCATTTGAGAGCAATTCGTTGCTTGAAGAGACCATCGGTTAGCAGTATAATTTAATATATATGATAAGGCTTATAAATTTCTCCTTATTATTTTCACACTATTCTACGGCTTTTGTTTTGAAATATACTTTAGATTTCAATAATTCTCCATATTTTCTTTTACTATTCACCTTTTTAATCAACCACCCATCCCATAAACCAAATGTTGCCTAACAATCATAACAAACAACATGTTGCTTCACTTTCATGAACACAAGCAACATTTCCCACAGCAACATTGTCAACAAACTCAAACCGTTCATCTACTAGGCATTGAGTTATGTTGCTACGCACACACAAAATTTATACGACTCTTTCATTTCAAAGAGCAAAGATTTATTACGGCAACATTTCATGTGAGTGCGACGGCATATGGCCGCAGCAGTATGAGTGTGTGTGTTTATGTGTATGAGGGTTTGTGCGCAAACACACGGCCAAAAACAAGATGAATTACTTTGGGTATTCACGGCGAATTTATTTACGACGGCCATATTTGTTAGAGCGGCACACATTGCCGTTTTTATGGATGTAGTTAGTCTTGTTGTTGTTGTTATTATTATAGGAATTTTATTTCATACTGACTGACTCATTCAATCGCAAAAGCCCCAAAAGACATTTTTCACATTCTCACAGACGGAATAAAAAGCGGCGAATTGTTTGTTGTGGGATTTGCAAATGAAATCAGCCAACGGAACAGACGGCAAGCAACGACAAGTGATAATATTAATAATAATAATACTAATAACAATAATCATTATCATAACCATAAAGAAAATCATGCTAAATATTCCTCCCCTAAGGAGGAATAATTAAAAAAAAAAGTACTATAAAGATGTTTTAAATCTAAATGAAAATATCAACGAAATCCCAAGCAAGTTATGGTAAAATATGAAGTGTAAACTTGGCAAATATATGATTAGTGTATAAAGAATTTTTTTATATGTGGCTTGGTTTTTTGCCGTCGCTAAATGCTAATATATGTTTATAAAAAATTTGTTAAATATCGATACAAAAAAACATAAATATTAAGATTCAAAAGATATTATGAGTTATGTGAATAAATTTCTTATGCATGGCTATTTTGTGTGTGTATCCACTGAGTGTGGCTACTAGTAGTGTATGACGGGGTCAGCTGTTTTCTGTCAACACAAGTGTCATTTCATGGAAGTTTATTATTATTATTTAAAAATTACGTGTCTTCTTCAATTTCCAAGTCTTTGCTATTAATTAATTTATTCTTTTATTAAACCTTGAAAGCGATTATATATGTGCTTAGTTTTTTTTTTTTGTAAATATTTTATTTCATTTTTATTACCTTCTATCAATTTGCGCATGTTCTGGTTGGAATAGGAAAAGAAATTCAAAACAAATCATTTTGTGGGCCATCAGCCTAACAGCCTCTGTTATGTCTGCCTTACTTCCCTTTCCCTGTACATATACACATTTGTTTTGACCATTTTTGCTGTCTCTCTTCACTCCATGTTCCCCCTGTAGGACTTGCTCTGTTCATTTGTGCGCGTAGATTTTAATGCTTTATGACTTTTAGCAGGGTTGTTAAATTTATAACATTTGCCAACAAATTTTCTTCCATGTGGCCATAAATTCCCAGAAACGCCAGGAAGAAGTAGAAGTAAAAAAATTAAAACTGCGAATTGAGGGAAAACCAGGAAAAATGAATGAATCAATGAATGAATGCTTGGAATAACCCATGTGGCCATAAAACACCACTAGAAATACTGAGTATTTCAAAAAAGGCCACGGTATTTTTGAAGAAAAAGGAAATGCCAAACAAGTGAATTCTTGCAAAAGGTGCAAAAAATGTATAGAAAAATCTTTTGTAAAGATGAGTTGTATAGGTGGTTCTGTTTCGACTACGTCTTGATAAATATTCAGTACTAGATTTGCGGTTTCCGAAAATTTTTTTGAAAATTGGCAGGGCTATTGCAAGGCTAAGTGGTGCTCCATCATTTACCGGTGTGTTGAGTCATTTCAAAAAGCAAAATCATTGAAAAATATTCATCCTTTTTTATCAACATTTTAGAATGCAACTTTTTCTTGCATCAGCCTTTTTTTTGGGTGCTGCTGACAACCCCCATTTAGGGTAACTTCTTCACTAGGTGAGTTTTGCACAAGATGATCATATCCACATATCGCTGCAACATCAAAAATATTTTTCAGGAAGTGTTACCCCTTTTTGGGTTTATTTCCCAGTTTTCTTTCTTGATCTCAATCTGCGTATTCACAAGATCTCGTTGTGCCTACGTTTACATATCTGAGAAAATTTCTCTCCCTGCCTTTGAAAATTCCGAAGACGTTTATAAACCTTTTAAGCAAAAATTGCTGAAGCTTTTGTTCCCGCGGGAGCATTATGGGCAGTTATAGGATTTTATGGGCTTTTTTAAGTGAAATCCGCAGGCATTTTGGAACGAGTCGTAACCCTTGACTATAACTGGATGTACTATTTAATCCAAGCCGTTGATATTACCGACTGAATCTAAACCCAAAAATTTAAAAATCTCCCCAAATAGGACGGCGAATTTGGACACAGTCTTTAGACCTTTTAAATACAGTGAACGAATTCGAGCCGATATCAGCCGGCAGTTCGCCGCCGCTGAATATTTTTGCCTCAGCCGCGATGCGTTTTCATCGGCTTATGCGGATTAAATATAACCGCCGATCTCAGCAAAAAAAAAGATCGGCTGTGCCGAAATAATAATACTAAAATTAATCCATTTTCTGTGTCCCTTTTTCATTCTTTGAGTATATATCGACCGACAAAATTGAACGATAAATGATCAAAAAATGCTTATTTATACGACGAACCACCGCCACTGATCAAGATTTTAACCAAGCCGCCGCGGCCGCCGACGAAAAGCCTCGACTTCGTTCACTTTCTTAATATTTAAAGTTCAGCATCATCAGTTAACGATGGGCTTTGCAATTCTTATCCGATTGGAATGAAATTATGAACCACGTATTTTGTTATAATATCCAACAACTGTGCCAAGTATGGTTCAAATCGGTCCATAACCTGATATAGCTGTCATATAAGCCGATCTGGGGTCTTGACTCCTTCAGCCTCTAGAGAGCGCAATTCTTATCCGATTGGAATGAAATTTCGCACGACGTGTTTTGCTCTGACTTCCAACAACTGTGCTAAATAAGGTTCAAATCGGTCAATAACCTGATATAGCTGCTAAATAACTCGATCTTGGGTCTTGAGCCTCTAGAGGATGCAATTTTTTTTGTACGACGAATCCTCTCATGACCATCAACATATTATGGTCTGAATTAGTCTATAGCCTGATACAGTTCCCACATCAATCGATCTCTCTATTTACTTCTTGAACCCCCAAAGGACGTAATTCAGGTCTCCAACATATAACTTAATTGTGGTCCGAACCGGACCATATCTTAATATCGCTCTAATAGCAGAGCAAATCTTTTCTTTTATCCTTTTTTTGCATAAGAAGAGATGCCAGGAAAAGAACTCGACAAATGCGATCCATGATGGAGGGTATATAAGATTCGGCCGGACCAGCTTTTACTTGTTACTGTTGCGTGTTCAAGAGAAGGTAACCTTAAGAGTTTATAGCGAATTCGGAGTTTGAATGCGAAGTCATGGGTTCGATTTCCACCAAAGGCTTTGATCTGCGCTACTGTGGTTTCACAAACATTTTCCAAGCGAATCTAATTCTGAATGACTGAACTTGCCTTATCAAACCTTAGGAGAGACATTTAAAATTCAGACACATTAGTTTTACAGAATATAGTTATTGGTGTTGCCATAGATTCCCAAAAAGCAAATGTCAGCACATACATTTCATTCAGGTACATTAAAGACATTTCCGTTGCATCATAGAGAGCGTTCCGATTCTAGCTTTAGCTCAATGGTAAGGGACCTCACTTTCAAAGCCAACCTTAGTAAGTTAGCAGCAGAGAGACACCACTTAGTATAGATGTTAACTTGGCTGAAAACCTTACAAATTTCGCCAGTATTAGTAAAGGATTAACCATGGGGGAAAATGTTTGTTGATTTTACCGCCAGGATTCAAACCAAGGCATTTAGCGCCATAGTCTCTGCGCCATGGTTGCCACCAAGAAAAGATTCATGTTACACCCAGAAAATTAGTCCGCTGAATCAGCATACACTGTCTGCTGACATTAAGTTAAACATTTTTAATTTTTAATAAATGCATTTATAATTTGTCAACTTCCATATAACAATTAAGGCATTTGCTATATGTTAATAAAAAATTGCCAATTTAGGCTTAAATTTTTGGTTTACATGCATATATACAGCAGTAGTAGTTGTTTTGGCTGCTCTCGTTTAAATTCAAGCAAAATGAGCAAATTGGAAAATTTTTACGTTATATACTTGTAAACTTGATATGACATTTTTGAGTTTTTTTTTACATTTTACCATTTAAAAACAACAGAAAATGTTTGCTGTTTTAGCAACAAATTCTTGCTGTCCCATTTTCGGCAGACTTTCTGCTGTTTCACCAAACATTTTTGCTGTTTTTACTAAAATTTTTTTTGAGTGTATGTTTGATTTCTATTTGGATCTATACGTTGTCTACGGAAAAAGTTTCAAATTAAAATATATCCCCTATATTTATTAAAAATTGTTTTTGATTTCCTATATTTCTAATTCTAAAGAATATTAAAACCCCAAAAAATTAAGTGATTAGAACTATGTTCCTCAAATATACCTCAAGTCATTAAGGCAATTGTTATTAATTCTTTCTAACTTTCATTTTGCTCAATATAACAAGGACCTTGCAAACAATGTGCGGCGGGTGGGTTGGTGGATTTGCTATGAGTGTGTTACAGTTTGTGTTCTACATATACATAAACAATTTCCAGCGCTATCAAAAAGCCCATAAAACACCCATTTATTGTCTGCTTTCACATCTCACACCACATAACTTGCACAAAAAGCAAAAAACCTCTATATACAATTTTTGGGGGTTATTTTGGGCTTTGCTGTATGTGTAGCGTAAACTGAACTTCCCAAATGTTAAAAGAATGTGGGTCATTCCATTGGGAATTGTAAGAGAAGAAGACAAGGTTGCACACACACAAACACACGTTCAAAATACGATAACTAAGGGTGACACAGTACCATAATGATGGTGGACCAGCATTGAATTTTCTAGCTGAATAACTACACAAAAGGCAGAAGGCAAAAGCAAGGTTGGCTGGCATTTTCAACTGATTGTATGATTTTTTTTTGTTCTTTCCTTCAATAGCTTTTTAATGAGTTTTCATAGATTGAATTTTTTGCTTAAGCTCTTTTCCTTTTTAATTCCTTCTGATTTTATTGACGCCTTTTGCAAGCAATTATTTACTTGATTCACTAATGATCACAATTAAAATAATGTCAAGTCGATTGAACAATTATTATTGCTGTATAACACCTCATAAAAATTGTACAAATCGTCACAATAAACTTTACTTGCCTTAAACATGTTATGCATATTAAGTTATATGATTTTTTGTTTAAAAATAAAAGCAATACTCGTAATGCGTAAGACAACTAAAATCCTTAAGATATCATACCATAACAAAAAAAAAAAAAAAAAACAAAAAACGTGAGACTTCAAGAAACATACATGCCAACTTTAAAAGCCATCTACTTTATTGGGAAAGAAGACGTAGCCAAAGTTGTGCTGTAGCCCCAGAGACTGTTAATAGACGTGTAGGAAAAAATTCAATGTCAATTCATGTGTTTGACAGGCCCCAGTGGTGGTGGGGCTGTTGTTAAGTTTTATGTTCATTTCTGGCCATTGAAAGAGTCATCGCGGAATAAAAAAAAAAAAAAACAAAAATAAACATACACACGCCGACGCAGTACGGTCAGTCAGCCAAGCAGCCAGCTAGTCATTTAGGCCCAACATTGTTACCTCATAAAAAATTCACAGTTTCGATTCTTTTTGGGTTTCATTTGATTTGGATTAAGATTGCTCAAATGCCTTACCTTTCCCTAATTTTAAGATTTTATTTTCGTGCTCTTTGATGAAGTTTAAAATGTTGGAAAATAATAATAAAGACATTTAATTTATAAACCTTGATGGCAAGAATTTTTTACTTTTTTTATTGTTGTTAAGATGTGCGAGTTGAATAAAAAATGGGTAGTTTTTTTTAGTAATTAAATAAAATTTACGATCTTGTAGATTTTTATATAAATTTGCTTTAGTGTAAAAAAAAAAATAAGAGAAAATGCAAGAAAATTTAAAAGGTATGCAATAACCGGTAGATTAAGGAAGAAATTAAGAAATAAACAAGAAAAAAAAAGGGGTTAAGTTCGGCCGGGCCTAACTTTGGATACTCACCACCTCGGGTGTATATGTAAAGCACCTTTCGTCAAAATCCGGTGAAAAATGCATACCTCATGCCTCATAGGAGCTATATCGAAATATGTTCCGATTTGTACCAAATACTAATAAGTACAAGCCATTGTTCAATTGTGTAACAATATTGGTCTTTTTGGTAGCTATATTTGATTTGAACCATATACGACACGGATGTCCAACACTGTGTCAAATTTCAGTGAATTATATATGCGTATTTTATAGGGCCAAGACTTTAAATCGAAATATCGGACTATATGGCAGCTATATCCAAATCTGGACCGATTTGGGCCAAGTTGCAGAAAAATGTCAAAGAGCCTAACACAACTCACTGTCCCAAATTTCGGCAAAATCGGACAACAAATGCGCCTTTTATGGCCCCAAAATCCAGGGCCTAAGACCCTAAATCGGAGGATCGGTCTATATGGCAGCTATATCCAAATCTGGACTGATCTCGGCCAAATTGACAAAAGATGTCGAAGGGCCTTACACAATTCACTTTCCCAAATTTCAGCAAAATCGGATAATAAATGTGGCATTTATGGGCGTAAGACCCTAAATCTCCGGATCGGTCTATATGGAGGCTATATCAAGATATAGTTTGATATAGCCCATTTTCGAACTTTCCCTGCTTTTGGAAAAAAAAGAATCTGTGTAAAGTTTTAGCTCAATATTTCTATTTTTAAAGCCTGTAGCTTGATTTCAACAGATAGACGGACGGTCATGTCTAGATCGTCTTAGAATTTTATGCCGATCAATAACTTTATAGGGTCAGAAATGGATATTTCGATGTGTTGCAAACGGAATGACAAAATGAATATACCCCATCCTTCGGTGGTGGGTATAAAAAATCGAATAATTAAACATAATTAGTTTTGTAATTTTGTGTTCGTCATATTTAGAAATAAAGTAAGCCAAATTTGTTACATTTATGATAGAAATTACCATTCTTTTAAAATTTCTTTGAAAGTACATTTTTACCAATTGATCTCCGATATGTTGTGTCCATATTTTCAATTCTATTTTTTTACCGTTTCAAATTTCCGGCTTTTTATCGTTTCCTGTACAAAGCTTTATTAAATTTTATTTAAGTAAAGCTTTTGGTATTTTCATGTATTTTTAAATAGATGGCGTTAGCTGAAAAATCGATCTTTATCTCTTGTTGAACCTTTTTATTTGTGGTCAAATAAGTGAAGATATACTCAAAAAAGGGCTCAAAGCCGTATAAACAAACAAGTATACAAGTATAACACATGCACACATAACAGAAAAGCTTTAGTTAGATAACACTGAGAGAAAAATAGAGAAACGAAATAGTTTGAGTGGAACTTTATACTATTATAGACCATAATTGGTTATAATTAAAAATAATACAATATAATATTGTGATACATGCAGGGATCAAAAAATGAGCCGCCTAAAGCCTTTAAGTGTTTAATTTGTAAATGAATTAATATGGAAGTTACGTATAAATATGCTCATATTTAAATGTTTTAGTAGCTTTAATTTGATAAATTTGAAGAAATTGTCCAACTTTTTAAGGAAATTTTCCAACCTTTTAAGGAAATTTTCCAACTTTTTAAGGAAATTTTCCTACTTTTTAAGAAAATTTTCCTTATGTGAAAGATTTTTTTAGTTTATATTAGGATTTTTTTTTTAAAAAAATTTTATAAAAGATTCTTTACTTTGTGTCTTGGTATTCCTGAAGACAAAAAGTTTTCAATGAAGGTTAAAATATCGTTTAATGTTAGTGAATTGACTTTTGTGGGAAAGTGCAACATTGTATTTTGATTAAGGAAATAGTAAATCCTTAGATGTAGGATAGGCAGAATAAAATTTGAGGGTAAGGTTTTTGTGTTGAAGTCTTGCTATTTCTGAATCCTCATCATTACGTAAATCCTTTATGTATGATTTTCTTAAGATCGAACCTTATATGACCTGAATATTCAACTATAAGCCAAATTGTTTTCTTTTACCTCATATTTTAGAATTTATGGACTACTGTGTAGGGAAACGCAGAAGTCTTTTCTCCTTTTCAATACCAAAAAACCTCTATTTTTTTAAATTCCGCAACAGTCACATCTTTCTATATTGTGTCTATTAAGCCTTACTCTTCTATGTAAAGGCCAACAAGAACATCAGGAAACAATTTATGCGGTGGTTTTCCCCTCCTAAAGCTGGATACATTTGTGAGGTACTACGCCAAGTAAAAAATTCTCCCCATAAAGGTGTCACACTGCGGCATGCCGTTAAGACTCGGCTTTAAACATGAGGACCGTTATCATTGAGCTTCAACTTCTACTCCACAATTTCTTTCAACTGAAACAGCACTCACTTTTATGTAAGAGTTTGCCCCTATTCTTTAACGGAATGTTCAAGGGCAAAATTTGTTTCCTTTAGAATTTCGTTGCTCTTAAATTTTAAGAGTGTATCTAATGATTTAGAGATTGCCTTATCACTAATGCTGGTCTGGCTCTACAAAAGTTTTGTTTTGTTTTAGGCATCCCCATAGCATACATATCCATACATACAAGTGGGTACAATTGTTTAACTGTGTGTGTGTATGTGAGTTTGGCTATATTGAAAGTATTTGGGGGGTATAACAATGTGTTTTAATGGGATTTTATGGGAATAAATGCGTGTGTTTACGACTGTAGCCCTATGATAAATGTTCGAGGTTACTTTTTCTCTTTTCCTCGCCTCTCCTCATCACCCCTTTCACTCTTTCCCATACTCAATGGCTATGGTCTTTGCAGCTGAATGAGTTATAATGGAGGCGCAATGTGTGGAGTAACACAAAATCCCCCAAGAAAAACGGTGCACAAAACGCTTATCACTAGGCCTTATTTTGAGTGGGGGGAGAAAGGGGCCAGCTATGGCGTTTATTTTCGCTTTGTTTGTGTGCGTATAGTTGTGTGCGTGTGAATTTGTTTTTTTTTTTTTTTGCTTTTATTGAAAGCCGTGGAACTCAAGCCCAGCATACCAAATTCTATTTAAGGAAGTTAAGCGTAAACGCTTCGAAAAGCTATAAAGATGTAAAACAGCAAATGATCGCTAACGAAGCCATAAATTGCTTGACAACTCTTATCAACAGAGACCAAGAAAGATGAACCCCCACACACTCTAACCCAACATTTCACCCAAGAAGAAGAAAAAAAGAAGAAATAATGATGTTGAACAAAAAAAAAAAAAAAAATCGAAGAAACCAAAAATGAAATAAATTAGAAACTGATAAGCAAATTATGATTTGTTATTTCCACCATTTGAGAAAGTAAGTAGCCGAGATGTGGCCACATAAAAAACGAGCTGATTTTCAATGACCTTTCCAAAAAAACGAAAAAAAAAAATGAAAAAAATGTCTTTATACCCCTATGAAAAAACGAAAACGTGGATTTTTTCTGGGTTATTGCGTTTTTTGCTTTGCTTTTGTTCTGTTTTTATTTGTTGCCTTGCCTTGGTGTTCCATATTTCACAGCCAGTTGATTTCCTTTAGGTTTTTTATTTTGTTTTTCATTTTGGTCCTTTCCACTAACTATGAGCTTGGACTAAAAGGACCTTTTCTCTTTCTGTCTTTTCGACCTTTGCCGCAAAATTGTTTTGGTGTGTTAGTATGAGCTAAGGTTTCTGTGCGTATACGTCGTAGACACAATTCGGAGGTTGGTATGTGTGTGTGTATGTATATAGGTTCCTATGGCATATTTACTTTTTGGCGTGCCATAAATTATTTGTGCTGGCGTTTCGTTTTTGTCTACTCCACACCAAAAATCAGAACGATTTTGTATAACAGTTAATAAGATATATAAGGGGAAAATATGTGAAATGTGGGAAAAAAGTGGTTTTGGTGAAACTTTGTTTACGAAATTTTGAATCAGGAAAAGTGAAAGTCAAAAGTGAGTATAAATAAGAAGAATGCATTGAAAGAAGCCAAGACAATCCCATTATACCCTCCAGCATGGATTGCAAATATTAAGTTGCCTGTAAGATATCTTTTTGTGGGTTCAAATCAAAATGAAATACAGTTGAGCATCGATTATCCGTGATTCAGTTTAACGGAAACATTAGAAACTGTTAAAAAAATTTTCCTAAAATTTACGCACAGGGTAGGGTAGATGAAATCCGAAGGGGAGCGTACCTCCCCCGTTACTTTAATTCTTACAAAAGACATATTTCATAGACGGTTGCACCGATTTAAGCTAAATTATGTTTGAAATCTAATGGTAACTCAACCCGACTTTCGCGACCAACAGACACCGGTACTGATTAATATCCCTCTACTTATTATTGATTAATATCCACATTGGATTGGATTAATATCCACACAACCTCTTCTCAACCTAAGTTAACTCATAGTAACACAAAAATATGATGTTAAACAAAAATTAGAGGTCACGCAAACAGACAATATCAATGAAATTATTTTGGAGTGGTGTAGGAATATGATATACAAATTTTGCGCCAAGTGCCTAGAGACCAAACTACCCCAATTAAACATCTGGTCCGATCGAAACAATGGGGGTTTGCTTCACTAAATTTTGAATTAGAAAGAGTGGAAGACAAACATGAGTTAAAACAAGCAAACATGGATTGCGAATGAAAAGTTCCCTATATCTTTTTTTTTTTTTTTTGTAGAAAGAAGTCAGGCTGAATTTTCGATTTTCCTGATATTTTAAACAAGCAAAAACAAGCGTTAAACCATGGATTTCGAATGAAAAGTTCCCTCGATCTTGCTATTTTAGTAGAAAGAAGTCAGCGTTGAGACGATTTTCCTGAAATTTTCATACAGTGTAGTTTATCGGCTTGTTAAGAGAAAGGTACTCCAATTTTTGATATGAGAAGGGCAACCCTCTCCCTCTTGCCTAAATTTTTGCAAAACAAGTATATTTCGGAGATGGATGCAACAATAACTGTCTTTTGGAAAGAACAAAACCAGAACTAAAAAAAATGTGTAAAGCAACTTGGGGGAACTCCCCACCACCAAACCCATCCAAACGGGCATGCTGACCGATTAGCATAATATGGGCATCAAATGAAAGGATTTGGGGAGTAGAACAGGAATCTTATACAAAAGTGTTAAACAAAGTGTCTAGGGGCCAACCCATCCCCAATCGAACATTTAGGCCAATCGGAGCAGTATGGGACTCAAAAGGAAGTTCATGGACGTGAAGCACGAATCTGACATAAATTGTAAAAGGCAAAAAAAAAACTTTTAATAAGACTCCAATGAAGGGTCTTTGCGAGTATAATATAAAACCTAAATAAGTGGTAAATTTGGCGCAGGAAGATCCTGCGGGTCTTTTGTAAGCGTTGTGTTCGATATGGCATAATTTTGGATATTGATAACCAATACACTTAATATATTTAAGTATGTAATTATACTTATATACTCTGGTGACTACTATTGTACATTCAAAAGGCAATTTAAGGTTGTAGTGAAGCATTCAGATCCTACTAGTTCCCTTATAATATTAAAAACTTTACGAAAAAAGGCATTTCTAATTTTTTCTTACATGGATTGAGAAGGCCTATGCTTCCAAGCATTTGGACACACCCCTCTTCTTGTGACCAAAGCCTAGGATCATAGGATTATAACCTACACAACTACTATGGTGCAAGGTATTATAACTTTGTACATATGTTTGCAACGCTACCAAGCAAAGAGACCATCAGAAAACATTCTCGGTGGCGGTCACCCCCTCCTAATCTCCTCCTAATGTTGGCAACATTTGTGAGATACTATATCATGTAAAAAACTTCTCCCCAAAGAGGTGTCGCACTGCGGCACGTCGTTGGGACTCGGCTATACAAAGGAAGCCCCTTATCATTGAGCTAAAAACTTGAATCGGACAGTATTCATTGATATGTGAGAAGTTTGCCCTCTTCCTTAATGAAATGTTTATGGGCAAATTTGCATTTGCACAAAAATACCACGCATAAAATTTCAGTCAAATAATTGCGCCTCTTAAAGGCTTAAGAAGTCATATCGGGTGAATTGTTTATATGGGAGCAGCATGAAGTCATAAACCTATTTAAACCATACTTGTCATCAAAATAAAACACCTCATGCAAAATTTCAGCTAAATCGGTTGAGATTTGCGCCCTCTAGAGGCCAAACAAGTCAAGATCCGAAAACGGTTTATCAGGTTAGAAACCGATTTGGACCATTCTTGACACAGTTGTTGAAAGACAAAACAAAACACTTCAAGCTATATTCCAGCCAATTCGAATACGAACTGCGCCCCCTAGAGGATCAAGAAGCCATGATCCGTGATTGGTTTATATGGCAGCTATATCAAAACATCGAACGATGTGGCTCACTTACAATCCCAACCGATCCACACTTATAGGAATTATTTATTTAAAATTTCAAGCACCTAGCTTTACTAAATCGAAAGTTTGAAAGTGTTTTATGGACACACAGACGAATAGACGGACAGACATGGGTAAATCAATTTGGAATGTAGACGATCAAGAATATTTATACCTTGTTGGATCTCAGATCAATATTTCGATATGTTACAAATGGAATGACGAAACTTGTATACCCTCATCTAATGGTGGTGGGTATAAAAAGGCAAAGAGCTACAGCCAAAGATAAGAATACTGGTCGACTAAGAATCGCCCTCTGACTCGCTTTAGCCATCTATCAATCTTTTTGTCGTTCTTTCTGTCCATTTCTTGTTTAAATCAAGGTCCGACTTATACCTCGATTGTAATTTAACCTAATTTAAAACTCTATAGGTTTTCTATGAGGAATCTTTTCATCGAAAACTTTCATCTGGTAGAACTCTGTGACATGCTAAAAGTTTTCCCTTATTCCCCCTTTAAAATACTCGCTGACGATATATATGCATACTTTCGCTCCCTACTGTTATTCACTAAGTAGAAAAGTTTAAGCATTTATTTATTCATTCAAGCGTTGCTCTGTTCATTCATTTACACCAAAATTTCTCTATATATATACAAAGGTATGCTGGGGGTTTTAGTCTGAAAACTCCACAGGCAACCCATCAACTTCCCTCCCACACATTTGTTAAATTTTCACATAAGCATTTGGCCCGTTAAGATAGAGAGAGAAAGCCTGATGTATTTGTAGGTATGTGTGAATTGTTTTAGCAGAGAAAAGCCATAAATCAAATAAAATTTATACGCTTTCAGTTGCTGAATTTGCAAAAAATCCCGTTTATGTAAATCTTTGCAAATGCCCGAAAAAGTCCTTGCTCAAGCTTACACACTTGGTACGATACACCCACAGGAGCGGGCCACATTTATGCTCTGGCTTTGCCATCCCCCCTGTGGGGTTGGTTATATATATGCACATACTCTTACATACATATAAATGTGTGGGTATATAGGAAAAAGGCAGCATTGTTGAATGAATGAATGGTTCGTTAGTTGCTTGGGTAAATGGTTACAAATGCCTTTACTTCGACATTTTAGTAACTGGGTAATTGTGCTATTTCGTATGTATGCCGGTTGTACAAAGAAATGGCCAACAACAGAAAAATCAATAACAGGGCCGTTAAATGCTCCCTCAGCCCTCTCCCCCACTTTCGCTCCAAGTGAAACGAAACAAAAAGTTTCTCCACCAAATATAAAGGCTATAACAAATGATATATGGCGTTTTTCTTTCAGGGCCGTAAAGCAAAGAACTTTTCCCAAAAAGTAAAAAAAAAAACAAAATAAGGCAGAAGAAGAAGCAAAAAACCAAAACAAGAGAAAAAAAATTAAGTGATAACGGAGGTCATAATGATTTAAGGACACCATTTTAGTTTTGGGCCTTGGTGGAAGTGGCGAAAGTTTTCAAATGATTTTCTTGCCTTTAGCATTTGCACTTTAATTGGCACCTGGTGTTTGTCAGAGTGTGTTGTATGTCTGTGGTGTTTGGGCCACACAACTTTGGGCATACTTAAAAGGTATATAAAAGTGTTAATTGTAGTAGGCTTCATTTGTATGACTCTCGTGGTATGGTAGTAGTAGTTGTATGCAATGGTGGTGTGAGCATTAATTGCTTTGTTTCCTTTGAAATAATTTGGGTGTTCGTATCATGGTAGCTTTGAAACAAAAATACACCAATTTGCTAGGAAACTTTAAGCGAAGTCATTAACACCAAACAAAAATGGTAAAACAAGGATTTAGAGAGGAGAGAGCAAAAAAAGAAAAATAAACACTTTTAGCAATATAACATTAAATTGATATCATTTGCATTTATTTTTCTTACAATGGAAGGCTCTTCTCAGAAACTCTCTCTCCAACCATCTGGACCAACCAACACTTAACAAATTGCCTAGCTTACTGCTTTTACACTTAAAACTTAACAAAACCCTACTAGGAAACAACCCCTTAAAATCATGTGGATTTTTTTTCGTTTTGTTTTTGCTCAAATACAAGCCATAAATTGATTAAATTTTATTGCTTAAATTGTTATGGGCCACCATCCCAAATCAATAACTTAGGAGCAGACAGTTACAAGGGCAGACAGATAGACATACGCAGCGACACACACACACATATGATATAGCCAACTGCTTTTCATCTTTCAGGGTTTTGGTTTCTCTCTAGATTCGATTTAAAAGAAAAATTATTAATTTTCTAATGGATCTTAAAAGCCAAAAAGGAACCCTGAAAGCTGGTAAGGACTTTCAAGTATGTGTCAATGATAGGTTAGGTGTTTTATTTGCTCTGTATATTGAATATGGGCTGTTTTCCTCTTTTTTTGTGGTTGAAAATGTAAATGTGCATTTTATAAACGTTTGCTAAGCAATTTCTTTACCAAACAAACGGAAGATTTAATAAAATCTTTTGGCTTTCTTTTGTTGTAGGCGACGGCGAGAGAGAGAGAGAAGGGGAAGTATGTCTTTTTGGGGGAGATTTTATGTTTTGTCTAATAATTTATGAATTTACTAATAGATGCCGGTTTCCAGGATATGCTTTGTTGGTAGTGTGGCATTTATTGTCATTGGTAATAAGTATAAAATCATCATAAATTTCCGAGAAACCATGAAAAACGAAAGCAACAGCAATAATACCAAGAATGTTTTATTTATTAACATTATTTCTGGCTAAAGACAGTTTTATTTCTTCTGCATGGTTTAAGTGTCAGTGTGTGTATTGGGGATTTTTGATTTATGGGGGGAAATATTTGCTGAATGAATTTGAAAATATTGACAAAATATTAAATTATATGAAATAGTAGTTGAGCTGAGGTGCTTCGCTATATGATAAAATGGATTTTCAATATGGTATTGTTCTTTAGATATTTCGAAGCTGTTGTTCAGAGGTGCAAACTTTTAAACACCAGGGGTGCTTCTCTCATATCCGCATTATTTTATTTGCTAATCATATTTTGTGTCTACTTTGCAAGTCTTATCATAAAGGTACTATATAGGATAAGAAAACATTGCAAATTTTGTCCATGAACATTCCACTGAGGAACAGGGATAAACTTCTCACATATCAATGAGTGGAGTCCGATTCAAATTTTAACTCAATAATAATGGGCCTCCTTTTTATAGCCGAGTCCGCACGGCATGCTACAGTGCGATATCTCTTTGGAGAGAAGTTTTACATGGCATAGTACCTCACAAATCAACCACCGCTAAAAATTTTTTTTGATGGTCTCGCTAGGATACGAACCCAGTCGTTCAGCGTCATAGGAAGGAGCTTTTAAAAACTAGGAAGGAGCTTTTAAAAACCTTCTCCAACGGGCATTGGGGGACAGAATGGACTCTTGTTTCCATTTTTTATGATTCTGCTGATTAAACTACAAATATGCAAAATAAACTTTTTGATACACCCATTGTAAATGAAGGAACGACATGGTTTCATTTTGTAATCCCTTAAATCAAATGGTTAGAGCATCTCATGTGAATGATTCCACATGCGATTTGTTTATGATTGATAATCACAAAAAAAGAAAACAAAAATTACAATTTCGAAAATCATGTGCGAATGCTTTCCGGCGGAAATATGAAACAATTTTCTTGAGAATTTATGACTTGTTTACACAGAGCAATTTCACTGTAATTACAGTCATTAAACAGCAACACATCTAAAGTTTGTTTTTTCATAAAAAATGTCTTGATGAATATGAAGATGTGATTTATTCCTGGCCACTAAGTAAAAGAGGAGAAATAGTAATTAGGTGGAGGTAGATGCATAAGGCAAATGGGTAAAAGTAACAATGTTTCATAGAAACGACAGAAGTTTGTAGGAATAGATATAAGGCTAATTTTTCTTAGAAATTTAATATCGTAAAGCAGTGGTGAGCAAGTATAGACATATGCGCGTGCACAAGAACATAACGCCACCCAGCAAACATTTTTGATCGCCAAACAATCTTCCAAGAATCTTCTAGATAAGGGTTACGTTTGCGGACGAGCTCGTCTAATAGTCGTAGACGTTTCCCCAGTCGTGAGGAGTTGTGTCCTGAAGACAAATCTTCAGGAAGAGTGTACCGCGAATCTTCCACATAAGTTACCTAAGAGTAAGTCGGAACAGACTTGGAAGATCTTAGAATCGTGTGGAAGAGCAACAAGTGAGTATTTTGGAAGATTTATTAAATACTCTTCTGGAAGAGTTTCGCATTACTCTCCGGGACGAGTAACAAAGAAGTGTTTTGGTATATTTATTAAATATGGTTCTAAAAGAGTTCCGCGTTGTTCGATTGGAAGATCTAAAATTTGTTATTTATCAAAAACTTAACAACCGTCATATAAAACAAGTGAGTATTCTGTTTGGTGTTGTGGAAGATGGCCACTCAAAACAAAACTTGGAATAACATAATTCAATACAAGTCCCAAACGCACCAGGCATGAAGATAAAAACAATAGCGAAAAGTTAACTCAGGTGAATTATAAACAAATCTTCTGGGCAATTATAATGCAAAGGGTTGCGCCATAATCATCGCGAAGAGTTGCTAGAACTTACGCACACTCAATGGATTTTCCAATGATAACTTAAAAGAGATTATAACGCAATGGGTTGTTTGAGAATCGCCGCGAATGGTTGCTAAAACTTTCGCACATGCAATGGATTGTCCAATGATAACCCAGCAGATTGTTTCGCGACTCATACGGACCATTATAACGCAATGGGTTGTAAGAAAATCGTGGCGACAAGTTGCTAAAACATCCGCACATGCAATAGATTACCCAATGACATCGTAGAAGAGTGTTTCGGAAGAACAATTGCTTAAAAATCTTCCGAAATATTATTTTTTGTTTTTCATCGCGCTGAAATCCAGCACAGCGAGTTATGTTCAGCCCTTCGACGTGTGTGTCGAGTATGGTTTAGATCGGACTATTTTTGTGTATAGCCCCCATATAGACCGATCTCCTATGTGAAGGTCTTCTACCCATATATAATGAATTTATTCCTCGATTTTGCGGAAATTAATAAGAGTGAGTTATGTGAAAACTCTACACATGCGTCCAGATCGGACCATATTTCGATATAGCTAGCTGCTATAGGTTCAGAATCGGACATGTTTAAATGAAATGTTTCTTTGTATATACTCGAAGCGGTGGGTATCTAAAGTTCGGCCCGCCCGAACCTAATGCCTGAAATTCGAACCAGTGACCCAAATATGGGAAAGATCGGATTGTATTCAAATTTCAGCGAAATCGGATAAAAAATAAAGCTTTTACAGGCTTCAGACCCTTTATCGGCAGATCGCTCTGTATGGAAGCTATATCTAAATATTTTCCGATACAAACCATATTTGGGATGGATGTTGAGAGGTTTAAAACTGCGCACAATTCCGAATTTCAGCGAAATCGGATAAAAAACAAAGCTTTTATGGCCTTCATACCCTTTATCTTCAGATCGGTCTATATGGCAGCTATATCTAAATATGGACCTTAAACTACTCACTACTTACTGTTTAATTCCGAATTTCAGCAAAATCGGATGAAAAATAAAGTTTTTATGGGCATTAGACCCTTTATCGGAAAATCGGTCTATATCGCAGCTATATCCAAATATGATCCGATTTGGCCTGTTGAAGAACTTCAACAGCGTTTATCAAAAAGGCGTATCTGTGCCAAATTTCAGCTCAATATTACAACACACTGATTACAACAGACGTACAGATGGACAGACACACGGATATCGTTAAATCATCTTAGAATTTTACGACGATCCGAAATATATACACTTTGTAGGGTAGAAAATTGATTTTTCGATGTGTTGCAAACGGAATGACTAAATGAATATACCTTCTATCCTACGGTGGTGGGTACAAAAACAATTCTTTATTTATGGATTTCGAAAAAAGAAACTGCCAGTTCAACAGACTATGGTAGACATACCGCCTATCATTGATGAACTCGTTTCTAGGATGGAAAATCAGTCATCATTGCCGTTGAACCAAATGTACCCCCTGACTAGCCACAAAAACACTTTCTTATGTCATTCTTCTGGTCAATTAGAAAGGTTTACTCAAATTTGAGCCCATTAGCGTTAAGATTAAAAATTGTGCATACAATTTTTCAAAAATTTGCAAAATTTCAAAAATTTATCTATTATAAAACGTTCATAACAAAATGTTTTCTAATAAATACTATAATAAAAATAATCATACTTTTTATTATTTTTGTTTTTAGATTAAACATTTTATCTATATATTATTTTTAATATATTATTGTATATTTATTGATTTATTGTTCATTAAGAATTTTATACATGTATTCTTTTTACATCACATCACATATTAGCTAATAATTCCTCTATTCTTATCTAGACAATTTTTTCTCAATCTCTAGTCTCTTTGAATTGCATTAAATCATGATTTTATGATTTACTATTATTATTTTCTTTTTTTAGATTTAATAGTTTTTTTGCATATTATTTTTAATATATTGTTGTATATTTATTGATTTATTGTTCATTAAGACTTTAATATATATGTATTCAAATAACATTACATATATTCGTATTATAAAATATATTAGCTAATAATTCCTCTCTTCTTATCTGGGTAATTTTTTCTCAATCTCTTGCCTCTTTGAATTGCATTAAATCATAGTGTTATGATTTACAATGTGTGAACACACATTTTGAATGGTTTGATATAATTGTGTATTGCAATTTAACATTTCTATAGCACTTTTGTGTTTGTTAATTGTGTAATTTATGTTATTTAATTTATCTTTAGCCTCAACTAACCTAACCAACAACGAAGAGTATTTTTTTTTATATGTAAAAGCAAACTCAGCAGCATGCGTGTTTAGAGAAAATTTTAACACTCTTTTTTTATATATGTATGGAGGCACAGAAATACTAAAGAAAATATTAAATACACACTTTGTTAGGGATTTATGAATGATGATTGTTTCTTTTTTGTTTTGAGTTGCGTGTTTGTGAAACATAAATGTATGGTTTTTCGCTTAATTAAAATATCTTTTAACAAAATGGGAAGGGAAAGGTTTTTCATTATTTTTTGTAGGATATTTTAAGGATTTCTCCATGACATTAAGGAAACATGCACATGCATATGCCATAAGGTTTTAAATATTTTTTTTTCTATTTTTCTAAAATACAAAAATTTTCTATTTTCAATATCTTTAATTGTAAGAAAGAAAACATCTAACACAACAACAACATTCATTTCATTTTCATTCTTTTTACCTCCTTTGATTTTGTTTTGTTTCTTTTTTTCCCCCAAAATCCAAGGGTCTGACTTTGTTTTTGCTAGGCTTGACTCTTTCACCTTATGTCTGAGACTTGATTGTTGTAATAAATTATGCAAAAAAAATTATAAAAAAAAATTTTATACAAAAAGCAAAAATTTTTAAGACATTTTCTAAATGTCCAGGACCAATAGAGGATGAACGAAAAATCAAAAAAGCGTTTCTTTTCTTTTGGAGAAGACAAGTATCAAAAACAAATTTCTTTGGCTTGTCTGTTGTGTATAAGGGGGAAAGTGAGGGGCTAAGGTCTGATTTGTGTAAGAAAAATATGACTTGCAACTTATTCCAAACTTTGGCTTAAGGACAAAAATATATGTGTATATCGAAAACCAAAAGTCTTTTGAAAAATAAATTATACAAAAATCAAAAATATATAAAAATTATAAATAAATAAAAAAAAACAAAAATTTGTTACTTACCTAGCCAATCTGGTAGCAAAGAGCCCGCAAGAGATTCTGAGTATCTCTTACCTGAAAACAAAAGAGAAGTGTACAAAAATTAATCAGAATATTAAACCGATTTAAAAATTAAATAACATAAACAATAAAAGATAACATAAGAAACATTACACCATATCTATAAACCTGTTTAAGTAATTTCTCAATACCTTCAGCACTTAATCTTCTTTAATAAAAACGCTACAACTATTTGTTTTAAAATGCAATCTGAAAAATGTGTTAGTAAGCCATTATCTTTTCCACGTTTCTTCTCTATTACCAAAAAAAGTTATCCCACCTTTCCTTTCCTTTCTATCTCATCTTATCCTTCTCCCTACTTGAATTCCTTTTTTCATGGTAGTGAATGTTTGATTGTGTAAAATTTGGAAGTATTGTACTTACTGGGATCAATTATCGAGCTGTGTTTATCGTTCAGTCCATTTGTATTGCCGTGAGATTGTCCATGTTTGCCTGTAATAAGAATACAGGTCTGATCTATCAGATGTTTTTTTGATTAAAAACATAGCAACCCTACGAGTTTACTAAATAAACTCAATTTTTTACAAAACAAAAAAAAAAACCATAAGAACAGAGCTAATAAACACATGCGGTGCAAGAAATTAAAAAAAAAAAAACACATTATTAAAAAATTCTAATAAACAAAAATCGTTCAAACTATTTTTAAATTTAAACAAAAACCTTTGAAAAGATAAAACGGACAACGGCCTTTAAAAATGAACCCAAAAACTCAAAGCAAACAAAGTAATATTGAATTCTTATGTCACTTCTAACTTCTACCAAACAATGTTAGTTTTTATTACTGTCAGTGATAAGTTCTGCCATGTTCCTTTTTAAACTATTTCCCTTAAATTATTCCTTTCCCTCATACGTCTATGTATGTGCATTATAAGTCAATTAGTTTATCTTGCAGATTTAAACTTTGAATCAAGCAGCAGGTGCTGATGAATTGCTTAGGTAATGTTTAATTACTATTGCTGAACTCAAACGATGGAAATGGTGTAATGTTTTAAGCATACGTGTATATAAATAAATTAATTGTAATATAAATAATAAATCATAATATTTAAAACCAAAATTAACATAAAAAATAAAGTTACAGATTATGGCAATCCAAAAATTAAAAAAAAAATTATATATAAAAAATAATTGTAAAATAATTAATAAATCATAATATATTAAATAACGCTTAAAAGCAAAATTAACATAAAAAATAAATTTAAAGGTTATGACAATCTAAAAATTAAAAAAAGATTAACAAACAAAATCAAAAACAAAACAAAAATTGTTTTGGAAATATCAGAATTGAAATAATGCCAAATTGAATCACTTGAATCGGTCAGCATTCACAGATATGCAAGAAGACTGCCGCTGTTCCTTAAGGGGACGTTTTTAGACGAATTTGGAAATAGCTAATTTAAGGTTCACTAGTATTTATGTGCTGTTTAGCTTTTAGCTATAAATTTCAAATTTTGCCCAGAATTATTCCACTAAGGAACAGGGGCAAGCAGGAGCTTTTAGTTAGACTCTTTATTTTCCCATGAATATTTGAGATAAAATTCCAATTAAAAAAGTTGTTGATTAATATCTCAATCGTACTCTTCTCTCAAAGACCATTCATTTGAGTCAGGTATATTAAGGGGACTTTTTTAAGGGTGGGACGACTCCCAGATACTTAAGGACGAATTATAATATCATATCATATATCATATTATATTTGATGCCCATATTGTCCCAATCGGTAAACATGTCCTTTTGGGTGGGGCGTTTTCCTTAGTTTCCTGACTCTAATTTTTCAAAAAATTCATGAGTTTTTGTAAATGAAATATGGCGAACGTTTTAATACCCCCTTTCTGATATCAAAAACAAATACCCTATTTTTTAACGGAGGGCTGAGGTTAGCATGTCCGCATATGACGCTGAACGCCTGGGTTCGAACCCTGGCGAGACCATCAAGAAAAATGTTCAGCGGTGGTTTTTTCCTCCTAATGCTGGCAACATTTGTGAGGTACTATGCCATATAAAATCTTCTCTTCAAAGAGATGTCGCACTGCGGCACGCCGTTCGGACTAGGCTATAAAAAGAAGGATCCTTATTTGAGTGGACTGTGGTCGAAACAACACTCCAATTTCAGCCAAATCGAATAACAATTGCGCCCTCTTGAGGCTCAAGTAGTCCAATGGAGAGGTCGGTTTATAAGGCAGCTATATAATAATTAAAACAAAACGCCCATGCAGAACTTCAGGCAAATCGGAAAAACTTACAACCTCTAGGGGAAGTTGTCTAATCTGAAAATCAGTTTATATGACAGCTATACATATATTAGGACTTTTGGGCAGACAAATCGGATAAGAATTTCGATCTCTATAGGCTCAAAAAGTCAAATCGGATGAACGATATATATGGGAACTCTCTCAACATGAACCGGTTTGGCCTATTTACAATCCCAACAGAACTACACTAATAGAAAGTACTTGTGCAACATTTCCAGCGTCTAGCATTACTCGTTCGAAAGTTGTGTGCTGTCGACAGACAGACAGGCGGACGGAAATGGCTAAACCGACCTAGAATGCGAAGACGATCATCCTATGGTTCACAAGAATGAGGGGAGCTTCCAATTAGTGAGAATATTGGGGATTGAGTGATCGCTTGATGATGTGTGGTTGTTGAGGTGAGAGATGAAAGTAAATTACTTCACTATTGGATATCCCTATGTGGTTTATCGACTGTATTTTAGCGGGAGTTTTTATTAATTATTCCTCGGCCGGACAGTTCGAATCTGGGTTACCCACTGCCACGATTCTGAAAACATTTTCGATCAATTAACTCAGTTGATACTTGAATTATTTTGGAGAAATCACAGGGGTTTCGATTAAGGCTTCGGAGGGCTTAAGAAATCATATCAAGAGATCGCAAAGATGTTCAATCAAATCGAATGAAAATAGCGGTGTATAGAACCTGTTGGTACCAAATTCAGAGTTCAGTTTATGTAGGGGAGGCTACTATGGCGCAGATGATATCATGACCGCCTATGACGCCGAACGTCAGGGTTCAAATTCCGGCGTGAACATCAATAACATTTTCAGCGGTGGTTATCCCCTTTACTAATGCTGGCTGCATTTGTAAGGTATCCCGCCAAGTTAAAACTACTCTACCATGTGGAGTCGCTATGCCGCACGCTGTTCGGACTCGACATAAAAAAGGAGGCCCCTTATCATTGAGCTTAGACTTAAATCGAACTCCACTTATTGATATGAGAGAAGTATTCCCTGTTCATTAATGGAATATTCATGGGAAACTTAGTGAGTATTTAGTAGGGACTATATATAAATCGGTCAATTTGGAGTAGATACTTCGGTGGGTCAATGCCTCTCCGGGGGATGTACATAAGGATGGTCAATTTGTAAGAGCAAAAAAAAAACATACCAAACGGATGACAAAATTGAAACCTACGACAAACTCTAAGAAGTTTTGCCTGAGAAATGATGGGTTTAAAATCAAAATTCTGGTTTTGATCCTATATTATAAAAACTTTCGATTTAGTCGTTAAAGAAAGGACGATCGATTTAAATTTTAGACCTATGGTTTCTTTGGCAACATTTCCAAGCAGCCGATAGTTGCTTACCCCTTCCTCTCTTCTTTAATCTCTTCATCTCTTTATATCGCCTCACAGTTTAATCTATGACTTGAAACTCTGACTGGGCTACACGTTTAACCCAAACCTAAACCTGCAAGTATGCCAAGGACACCATAGGATATCTGCTGTTTATCCCGTATTTATAAAGAAAGAGTTATAAGAATTAGCAAATATGATCTTTTTAGAGTTAGCATAGGATGTAGAAGGCATTTCTACTTATTTTGTAGTAACAGTACGGACAAAGTTTTCTATGTGTATCTTATTGAATATTGACACTACCTTCTAATCAAAGCTTTGCAAAAATTCCTACAAATATTTCATCAGGTAATAGATGACAAGCTTTTATAAACGACCACCTTGGAGTCCGAACGGCATGTCGCGGAAGAAGTTTTTATATGATGACCTTCGACCTAACCTAAACTATGCTTACAAAAGAGAAAAATTTCAGTTAAATGACTCGTCCGTAACTCAATCTCTACACCCAGAAAAATTACTCTGCTAATATTAGCAAACAATGCCGGCTGATGTTAAACTAAAAATTTTTAAATTTTGAATGAATTCACAAAAAGTGAATTTTTAAACAACAATCTCTGGGTGTAAGCTCGAGTTAGCTCAAAATTAGCAAAAATTGCAATAACATGTCATTTGCACTAACTTTTTCGAAATGTGACAAGACTTTTAAGCCTTTTGCAATAAATTCTGTATTAAAATGCAATCACAAAAAAATCACAGGGCGATTAGCTGTGATAATGAAAAAATCCAAAACATTTTTTGTAATGAAAAACTCCAAAACAATTTTTTGTTTCGGTGCAATGATTGATTTTACTAATTTTTTCATAATTTTATAAAAAATGCCATAACCTTTATATTCTAATAAAATAAAAAATAATATAAAAGGTTAGTAAATTTGATCAAAAATAAATAATAATGAAAAAAGAAACCCAAATAAAATCTAGTAAAAATTTGGTAGTTAAATTAAAAAAACTAAAAAAAACTTTTAAAATGTTAACATAGTTGAAGATATACATAAGTTTAATTATGAAGAAATTTTCCACGATTGTAAAAATAAACAATAGACACAGATATTAGAATTTTCTAATAAAACTAAAAAGTGGATATATTGTAGTTAAATTAGAACAGAATTATTTTGGATATGTCTAATATTTAAAATTACAAATTTGTCTGTGAACATTCCACTTAGGAACAGTGGCAAGCTTCTCTCATATCAATGAGTGTTGTTCGATTAAAGTTTAAGTTGAAACTTAACGGACCTCTTGTTTATAGCCGAGTCCGAGCGGTGAAGTTTTAACATAGCTTCTAGGCATGGCATAGCGTATACCTCGCCATTATTCGGAGGGGAAAACCACCATTGAAACATTTTTTTCTGCTGTTCTCGCCAGGATTCTAACCCAGGCGTTCAGCGTCCTAGACCGTCATACTAGCTCTGCGATACGGTGGCTTCCAATATTTCTGGCCCTAAAACATTGATTACACTTCTTGACCATCTAAAGCTTTAATATCCGGTTTTAAGTGGGGTTTGGCTTTACTTCTTGGCACTTTCATCACCCCATAAAAATACAATAAATATTTTTTTACAGTTTGCGCTTTCTTTTATATGGAACCCAATTAATATTTTTCTATTGTAAAATTTTCAAAAAAAAATTATTTTCCATTTCACCATTATTTTCCTCTATTTCCTCAACATGCCTCGTATGTTTAAATACGATTTTATTTCTCAAAGAATGCCAAAAGTTCCTTTTTTCTGTCCATTTGTTGTTTGATTCGTTTTTGAGTGTGCTCTCCATTTGTATGCAAATAAATCTTTATTGTGCGGCCATAAGTCGCACGATTTAAGCATAGGCCTACATATCCATATTTATATAAATAAAAATGTATGTGTGTATTCCTACTATCTTCATATAAATATATATACGGGAGCGCACACTTAACCAAACATAAATTGTGTGGACCGAATGTTTGGCTTATAAACACACTAGTAGAGAAGAGGAAAAAAATCGGCTAGAATATAGCAAATAAAATGAATTCATGGTAGCGCATGCAGTCTCATATATTAAGAGGCCCATACTATTTGTCAAGAGGTGTTGGTGTTCTTGTTGTTGTTATTGCTTTTACAGGCGGTTTTTTTTTGCTGGCCTGCTGCAAAATGATGCAGTGGCATACGAATTTTTTTTAAACTTATTTTTATGCAATTTTTGGTTTATTTTTTCTAGGGGGAGGTGGGGATATGGTGGAAAAGCAAGGGTTTAACAGTATGTTGTAGAACCATGCAGATTTGGGTGTGCGGAGCGGATGTGTGTGTCTGTTAGTATTTGCGCGTAAGTTTATATGCTTGGCGGCATGTCATCCATATTGCTGCCGTGTGATATTTTATAATGAAAATCCCTTTTTGTTGTCCCCTGCACTGCGGTACAAACTCCCATCTATCTTTCCCCCATACATACAGACATACTACCTATAAGACCAGGCCATATAAATGTTCATCCATTTCATTTTATCAGCGTGAAAGGCATGCTGTGAAAATGCACAATTTTCACATTTTAACTAAATTTATAACCTGTGCATGTATGTTATGCATACACACGCGGTTCATGCCTATGTGTGTGAATGTAAGCGTGTATGTGCATAAATTCGCCAATGAAAGGCCAATAAATAAATTAAAGTAATACCCAAGCTCTAGGCTATATCAACAACAACAACAACAGCAGCAGCAGCAGCAACATCACATCCAAAAACCTTATGACTCTGATGTTAAGCAAGGAAGAGAAATTAAATACAACAACATGTTTAAAACAAAAGGGTGGGGGAAGAATACTAAGGCAATAACCCTTATAGCCCTTTGATCAAGTGTAACAAAGGGATTAATACTAATCCCTGAAAGGGTACAAGTGTTTGGAAGAAAAAAAAACTAAAATGAAGTCCTTTGTCTTTTTATTGTCCATGTATATATTTAGATTTATTATAAATCAAAGGCAATTTATGCATGTCATTGCTATAATGCATCTTTTCCAGCAATTGATGGCTGCCATACATACTCCAAGGATAAGGAGGACAGTGAAAAACATACAAAACAAACATTAAACAAATAAAATAAATGTATTTGGACTTTTTATTCAACTGCTCCCTTTGCTCTGTTACACATAGCGTATTGAAAGCCTTTTCAACTGATGGATATGTGGATGTCCTTTGCTGCAGCTTACTGTGTATGGCAAATCCTTTTTTAAAAGGACAATAAGGCTAAAAATACGCAACAATACAGATAAATGGTTGTATTGGGCCAAACAAACTCACACACACCCAATCTACTAAATCCATGCTGAAGCGAATTCTTGCATTTGTCATTTGGTGTTGACTGAAGCTTTTGTTGGTTGTTTATATGATTACCCAGCAAACCAAATTTTGGAATATGGTCACTGATGAAATTTTGCAATGTGCTATTATTGCCAAAGAACATTATAAAAATGTATAGGGTAGCTGACACTAAAGGCCAAAACAGAATGAGCGTGTTGAGCGTTGCTTTGGAAAATGCAACTCTGCCAACAAATCCCTCAAAAGCATAGGGCAAAAGTTAAACAAATTTTAACTTTGATGCCTAAAAGCACTATTTCCGGTATGGTAACACAGAATGACGCTCAATTTCAGTCGTCAAAGTTGAAAATTCTTTAAATTTTGCATGTTTAACGCGCTCCTTCTGTTTAGGCCTTAAGTGTTATTAAATTCGTACTTATATTTAGCTGGAATATCACAACCAGTTATTGTTGGCGAACTCAAACACCCCTAAGTGAACAAAATGTTTTTACACTCAAATAGCTCTGCGAATGAATGCTCAAAGAATAAGGCAATCAAATGGCTAAAGATGTGAAAAAAGCATGTGAAAGGATGCAAAAAATATTAAGAATTGCCTAAAATAAAGGTTTGCAAGTTGCAAACGGCACACGATCTTACACCATAATAAAAAAAGTTAGACTCGAAAGAACAAAGGAGTTTCAGCGCATGCACCAACGTGATGAAATTCCGAACATCATGTTTCCTGACGAGAAAAATTTCCAAAATAAGCAATTCGTAAACTCCTAAAATGATCGTGCTATGCTCGATTAAGTAATCAAGCACATGTACGAGATTTTGAGCCTACGATCAACTGAACCGAAGTAATTTTCCATCCCAAGTAATGGTCGCTCTCCAACACTTTTCAACCAACCTGGAGTCAAAGTAAATGGAGTCAAATTTGCCCTAACGGGCAAATAAAATTAAAAACAAGTAAAAGGCGTTAAGTTCGGCCGGGCCGAACTTTGGATACCCACCACCTCGGGTATATATGTAAACCACCTTTCGTCAAAATCCGGTGAAAAATGCATACCTATTCCCCATAGCAGCTATATCGAAATAGGTTCCGATTTTGACCAACTACTAATAAATACAAGTCATTGTTCAATTGTGTATAACAAAATACAGATCTTTTTTGTAGCTATATTTAAAAATAAATCAATCTGAACTATAAACGGCACGGATTTCGGAAAGCCTCGCATAAGTCACTGTCCCAAAATCCAGCGAAATCTGATTAAAAAGGCCCCTTTTATTGAGCCAAGACTATAAATCGAGAAATCGGCATATATGGCAGCTATATCCAAATACTGAACCGACCTGAGCCAAATTGAAGAGGGCTGTCGAAGGGTCTAACACAACTCACTGTCCCAATTTTAGGCGAAATCGTACAATAAATGCACCTTTTAAGGTCCGACAATCTTAAATCGAGAGATCGGTCTATATGGCAGCTATATCGAAATCTGGACCGATATGGGCCAAACTGAAGAAGGATGTCGAAGATACTAACACAAGTCACTGTCCCAAATTTTGGCAAAATCGAACAATAAATACGCCTTTTATAGACCGAAAAACTTTAATTGACGAAGGATGTCGAAGGGCCTAACACAACTCATTGTCCCAAATTTCAGCAAAATCGGATAACAAATACGGCTTTTATGCGCCTAAGACCCTAAATCGGCGAATCGGTCTATATGGCAGCTATATCCAAATCTGAACCGATCTTGGCCAAATTGACGAAGTATGTCGAAGGGCCTAACACAACTCACGGTCCCAAAATTCAGCAAAATCGGACAGTACATGTGGCTTTTATTGGCCTAAGAGCCTAAATCGGCGGATCGGTCTATATGGGAGCTATATGAAGATATAGTCCGAAATAGCCCATCTTCGAACCTAATATATCTGTTTTTGAAGACTATAGGGTCGGAAATGGATATTTCGATGTGTTGCAAACGTTTCTCTTTGTAGGCGGAAACTAAAAAAGGATAATGGGAGGTTATAACAAAAAATCCTCATAGATTTTGTATATGCTTGGATAAGAATTGCTTGGAGTCTTAAGAGGTATATTAGGGACATCGGTTTATAAGCAAGCTATATCAGGTTTTGAACCGGAATTTTTTTTTTCCCCTTTAGAGGCTCTAGAAATACATTCGGGATATCCATAAGAGAGCTATATCAGGTTTTATACCAATTCAAACCATACTTAGCACATCTGTTAGAGGTCATAGGAAAAGTAATCGGCAAATTTTCAGCCAAATCGGATAAGAATTGCGTTTTCTAAAGGCTCAAGAAGTATAATCTGCCTATAATCTTAATTTGCTTGCCATGAATATATCATACCCTAAATAGAAGTTTTTTGCATAAAACATGACAGACTTATGGTGTGTTAGTCGATTTCAAACAAGTCTAATAAGGTTTCTCTACTTCGAAAATGAGTATAACCTCCATATCTTTGAGTACCGCAGTGCATTCACTATGTAAATATAACTAGAGTGTCCTAGACATGTTTATCTCTGTAAATATAATGTAAGCGGCGACTTGTTACTGAAATTCCAATTTTGTTTTAGTCCTTCTAGAACGTTGTCAAACAAATACTTATCATAATCTTTATTTATCATTTTATGAAGATCTCAAAAGTCTTGTTATGTAATGTTAAGATATGGATAGTTTGCTGGATTATAGATAATAAGTCCCAGTGTTATATATATGTATGCTTTAGTATTTGTTTAAAAGTTTAACCATGTTGCAAATTTTATTGTGTTCCCCCTCTTCCCTCTCAATGTAATATATATGTTACTGTCCATCTATCTATGTTTGAATGCATGCTTGAATGGCTCAAAATGGTGGGCCATTGTCGTCGTGAATCGGTATCTCTTTGTTTCTGGTTTGCGCTGCAAAAGTGTGAGTTGTGTAAATATGTTTACATTTACGAGCCGCTGAATCACTTAAGTGTGTAATTGTATATTTATCTGTTTTCATTTGACAAAATATCAACAATAACAATCACTCTTAATGTCACGTATTTTATACAATTGTTCAGTATAATATATATATATGTATATATTATATATGTACAAGTGTATATCTGTGTGTTTGTGTTGGTGTCGGTGTCGGTGAGAAAGTACAACATATGTTTTTCTACGATTTATGAGTATTTGAGTACTTGGGGGTGTGTTTTGTTAAACGCATGTTATGGTAGGCAACCACCTCATCCACCACCCTTTCTTCCCTTTGCAATAGCTGTAATTTAAGATGGATTCTTATTGTTTTAGTCAATGATAACAGATGTTTCAACTTCAAAAGATTTTGGTGTTTTTTTTTTTTGTTTTCATAGGAATAAAAAAAAGGAAATTATTCCTTAAAGGCAAGCAAACTAATGCATTTAATTAACTAACCATGAAAAAATTAAATTGTTCAAGTGAACTGCAATATTGAATAAAAATAACTTTTCTTTGTTGTAATAAATTTTTAATAAAAAAGCCAACATTTAAGCGTCTTGGGGACGTGGAAGACTTATCAGGACATCGGTTATATGGAAGCTATATCACGTTATACACCGTTTTGGAGCATACTTAACACGCTTATTGGAAGTCATATCAGAACAGTATGTACTAAATCCGATAACTATTGTGGCTTCCAATGGCTCAAGATGTCAAATCGAGAGATCGGTTTATATATGAGCTTTACCGTACTTGGCACTGTTGTTGGAAGTCCTGGAAGAATACTATATATGTGGAATTTCAGCCAATTTGGATAACATTTGCAGCTTCAGGGGCTCAAGATCTTAAATCAAAAGACCGGTGTATATGGAAGCTATATCCAAATCTGAACCTACATTGCTAATTTGCAATCTCCAAAAGAAGTATCTGTGGAAAATTTCAAGCAGATATCTATCGAGATTTCGATAGACGGACGAACATGGCTGGATCAACTTAGAATGTCAAGAAAATCAACAATATATAAACTTTATAGGGTCGCAGATTAATATTGCAATTTGTAACAAACGAGAACGTATTTCTGAATACAAAAACCGCCCTCGATTGTCGCAGACCTCTCAACGAGATGGCTGAACAGTTCAAAATTCACCTGTTCTAGGTGCCGGGCCACAGAGATATCCCAGGGAACTGTAAAGGGGTCGAGCTTGCGAGACTAGGAACTACCCTACACATTCCAGGGATACTGGAATCTGTAGGTATGCCTCTGGCGACATGTAAGCTAAGTTTTCATGACCAGGACCCAAGAACAACGAATGATAGATGGTCACAAAGAGGGGGCTGTGAGCTTTCCAAAACAATGTGGCCTAATGTAGACTTGTAGAGGTCTACTGCTTTGTTGTCATTGACTAAAACAGACGTCTTAGTCATTGTGTCCGTCATGACAGGTCACTGTCAAATCGGAAAACATGACAGACTGAAGGTTGCCAGCAAAGACTTTTGCATAAGCTGGGCGTGTGTCCCGCACTAGCAGTCAGAAGGAGTTCCATTTTAGGTTTTCATTTCTTTGAGAACCTGTCTGATTTAACGGATGTGAACATTCGCAAGTTATTGGGATTTTTAAAGCGATCTGGATGATTAAACGGTAGGAAATTGAAAGCATCTTCCATCAGATCCTATGGTATCACAATGGACGAAAACGTCTAAATGAGTCTGATGGCAGACTGCCACTTAAACTTAATCTAACCTAACCATGTTCTCGATAGCCTCACGAATTCTATTTTTGAGGTGTTGATGGTTTTGTTGCTTGTGTGGCTTATAGCACCGTCTTGTTTAAAGTAATTGTCGTCCAGATCAATTCCTTCAAACTCCGACCATAAAAAATCATGAATGATCTTAAAAGAAAGAAGTCGCAGGGTGTTGAATCACAAGATCTCTATGACCAATAGTAATCTCATTTTCCAGAGATAACACGCCCGGAAGCTTTTCCTATACAAGAACAATGGTTTTGTTGCTTGTGTGGCACAAAGTACCGTCTTATTGAAAGAAAAAGTTAAAATCCATGCACCGCAACTGTTAATAGAACCTTATTTTCGAAAAGTAAGGACTAACGATAATCGCAATATTCTATATTTCAATAAAATAAATATCGTTAATTTAGCATCACCATTCATTTCAAACGAATATGAGAAGTAAATATCAGGTGATCGATTTATATAGAACCAATATCATTGCACAGATCGAAAAAAACCAAATTTAATAAAGTCGATTTGAAGTCATTAGGGAAGTCATTGTACAAAAGCTTAGCCCAATCGGGTGAAAAATGCGCCCTCTATATGCGCAATGTATCTTAAAGGATACATTCAGTGTCGGATCGGTTATTTTTGTTCAAGTTTGCAATAAATTTAAGCCGATAGTATCGATAGGAAAATATCAATCGATCTTCAGACAAAAAAATAAAATACCGATTGTATCGATAGTGTCATCAATATTTTGCCAGCACTACCATAAACCGCATAAAATTGTCAATCGTAGAGAATGGAGAGGCTTCTCAACAACAAATCTAGGGTTTTCGAGCACTGGATTAGATTACTATCGATGTTTAGTTTTTTCTCTGAATATCGATTAATACTTTAACTATCGACACTATCGGCAAAGTTGAATTTTTTGCAAAATTGTACAAAACTACGCGATCCGACAATGAATGTATCCTAGGAGACACATTGCGCGTATAGAGGGCGTAGTTTTTATCCTATTGGCCTAAAATTTTTTAAAATGATTTCTTTCATGATTTCTTACTGATTATTATATTTGGTTTTATTCGATCTGTGTATTGATATTGCTTCTATATAAACCGATCTCCTGTTTTTTACTTTTCATTTTCGTTTGAAAAGCAGGTGATGGGAAATAAACTATAGTATCGAAACTATCGATATTTATTATTAGAAAAATCGAAAATATCGATTATCGATAGTTTGCCAGCTCTACTCTAGATGCGACAACTTCGCTTGTTGATGTAGGCTCTAAGTTGGTAATGGGCCTCATCAGTCAAGATGATTTCACCATTTTTGTGATCCATTTTAATAATTTCATTGCATTGGTGAAGCGTGTATCGTGCAATTTTCGATAATGGCCTAGTTTATACTTATCGAATGTCAATGAAGAAATGCTTCAAAAGTGATAGCTACCGAAATACTGGGTGATTCAAATAACACCTCTTGTTGGAAAACCCTTTACCAATAAAGTCAAACTTAAAAACAAATTGTTCATTAAAAAATTCGTCGAGTCAATTAATTTTGTTAATGACGTTTTTTTATATTTTTTTCTTTTCAATATTTTTTTCTTGTTACAATTTTTCAAGAACATAAATTCTCATTTTTGTACTGTTTTTGTAAGAAAAAACTCTCCTGCATAAAACATTTATCATACGGGCAATAGCAACAACATCATTACCGCCAATGGAATGTTTGTTAACATTTTGTTTTTAGTTGAAATTTATGTAAATTTTGCATGTTTTACTTAAGTCAACGTAAATCCCCAACTCAAAAATATCTCTTAAAATAGAAGAGGTAGCAAACAAAGATGGTGTTTGGTAGATGCTTATATCTTTCTCTCTCTCTTTAAGAAAGGAAAAAGGTAACATGGAAACCCTCCCCACTTTCCAACAAAACTTTCTTCGAAGATTCCCTGGAGATGGGGTGTGAGACGAAAAAATAGAAATAAAGCACAAATAAAGCATATTATTTAAAACTTTATAAAATGTGCACACCTGACGCATATTCACATTGTGGTAGCTTTATCCTCATCGCTGTTTCCAAGATGATGCACCAAAAGAAGCCTGATAGTACTACATCATCGTTGTCTGCTATAAGAAGAGCTGTTGAAGGTTTTCCCTTCTCTAGTAAAGCCATTTTACTCGTCGTTCTAGCTGCTGCTGTTGCTTGGGGTTTCCTTAACTTGGCTCATCTTCTTTTAAACGGGGTGCAGTATGTTGTCCCTTGATGATTTTTTGTGGATGTTTTTTTTCTGTTTTTTTTTTTTGCATGTATAGCGTTTAAAGCAAATAAATTCTCTGACATTTTAAAAGTTATTAGATTAGCATTATGCTTTGTATGTAGGAGTTAGGGGTGCGCATATGCAATGGATATGAGTGTGGGTAAATGATGGTTTGGTATCTGGAAAGATTTTTAATGGCATTACACTCAAAGAAATTTAGTCCTGTATGAACCCGATTCATTCAAACAACTCCCAAAGAAAAGATTGAATGAAAGTCAACCAAAGGTAGAGGAGAAATAACTCTACACAACGCTGCAAGAAACCCAGATCTTTTGAGACTAAAGCATCTAATAAACTTAAGCAGCCATATATTTTTGCAATGTCTTATTATTGCTAATCTTTTATATCCGAGAACGGATAGCCAATAAAGCTTTCAAGTTAATGTAACTTTTCTCACTTTTTTTCTGAGTGTAACTGTTGGCTTTTTTGTATTCCTTTAGTGGTGGGTTGTAATTGAGTTTAAGCGGTTTATTCGACATGTCTGTTGTTTGTTTAGCTAAGAAATTCTTAAGACAACATATGTTGCATTTACTTGAAATGATTTATAGCTTCAAGAATTTACATAAATTTGATAAATTTCCATAAAAATGCTATTGACGATGGCGACACACAATTAAAGAGCTGGGAGAAATTCTGAATGTCTAGAATAGCCATCTACGAAGTTTGAAATATGATACAAATTTTTTTTTTTTTTTGAAAAAAATGTAATAGCACGCACGAAATTTTTCAAGATACTATTTCGCTACCTGAAGATTTCAACAATCGAATGGATGCACTGATTTGGCATAGGAATTTTATGGCGCATAAGACCGGGATAAGGCTGGGATGCCGGGATAAGTATACCATGATGTTGTTGTTGCCACATTCGCATGTCGAGGTAGCGATCCTCGACCAGCTCCTATGAATAAGAACGCTCGTTCCGGTCCATAGGATCGATCGCGTAGAAACATGATGGCCATTGGTTATTTAAAGACACCAATTGCTCGCCTTGTCATATGAAACATCATAGGCACTCAGTATTTAAGCAAGAGCCGGTGCCGCCCTGTGTCGCAGTGATTCTCTCTGCTCGATACCGCTGATTGTTTTCGACTGCAGTTGTAGCTACTTGGTATGGGGCATTCCGCTGCCCAGAGAGAAAACGGCGGCAACTTTGAGGCTTTAAATTATTCCTTGTTTTGCATCCGCGAGACATGGTCACCGAATTCCATGTTTATGTCTTTTTAACATTGAGTGGCACAGCCAGGTTAGTACATGCCTTTCATCGTATATTCATGGACTTAAGGCGGACTGAATAACTGCTTAAAAACATCAGTCGTTCAATTGACATTCACATGCAAATGCAAATTTGCCCATTGACAGGGAAAAAGATCTCAGTGCTTCCCAATTCAAGTTTAAGCTCAATGATAAGGGGTGTTCTTTTTATAGCCGATTCCGAACGGCGTGCTGCAGTGCGACACCTCTTTGTAGGGAAGTTTATACATGGCTGCCTTATCATTTTTTCAAATGGCATAGTAACTCATAAATCTCGCCAGCATTAAAAGGGGAAAACCACCGATGAAAAATTTTCTGACGTTCTCGTCCGGATTCGCACCCAATCGTTTAACGTCACTCTCATGTGTCCGATATATTTTATGGCGTACTTCAGAAGGAATACATTAAAATTGGAGCGGCATCCTTGTCAAACTTTTATAAGTTGCAAGTTAGTCCTCATGCCTTCAAAGGCATGCGGTCCTTTTATTAAAAAGCTTTGAATCGCTGTTATCAGGCCTGATTAAAGCAGGCCTAACTAGTTTTACCACTGGGTGTCCGCAGTTAGTGAACGCCGCCGGTAGCTCCTCGCTAACCTTCTCGTTATAACGAGTTCATCTATGAAGTAAGCTTTATTCCAAAGCTGAGACATTGCTAACAATGAATGTGGCTGGGAATAGAAGAATAAAGATCCCACTGTTAGAGGGAACCAGAACCAGAGCCAAAGCAATCTAATTTAGATCGGAAGTAATAGCATTGTATGGGCCCCAGATGTCATATCAGTATTTATGCCTTTTTTTTCTTGGTAAACCCATATAGAATAGTCATTACCTTACCCCTTTAAATTTCATTTAAAAACTATTTGAACTTGTATTACACCTTTTTCAAGATTTCTAGCCTTTCCCATTCATACATTCCAATTTAACTCTTCTCTAAATTTTAAGGATATTGCCACCTCCTTCGCCTGCTGCTATGTATGGCACGCGTAAAATATGCACTCATTTTGGTGTTTGGTATTTGTGCAGTATAAGCCATTGTTTACTTTTTGACCTTAACGGTAATACTATCCAGATAACACAAAGTGACACAAACGCACATACTAACCTCTACACATGCATATAACTCGGTGTGTGTATTGAACCTGGTCTATGCAGTTGCACACATAACCTTTTGTCTCTATGTGTATGAATGTATGTTGAAACCAAACTCAAATGTACATAAATACATAGAAAACTCTACACATTGACAGTTAATTTTGCAATTGTATTTCAATAACAATAAATTTCAAGCATTCGACATAAAATACGAGTGCTACACACATACATTCATACACACAAACAAACAAACGCACACATAGCATACAAACATTCACAAGCAGTGAGTGCATTGCAGTATTGGCAATGGTTTCAATTTTTCCCGTCTCTGTTGGCCGAAGTGGTGCGATGCGGCTTGGATGAAAAGAGAATGCATACATATTTAGATATTTAGACAGGGCAGACACTCTAACAGAGAGAGTCAGATCAGGCCAAAGTGGAAATGTTTGTATGTCAAATGCTAAAAATGCACATGGCTAGAGAGTATGCACCAAAAGGAGTGAAGTAGTGGGGGTATATGATGGAAACATAGGTCTTGATGTAAGCTAAATAACATAAGAAAAAAATCAACAGAAAACCAATTTTAAATAAAAAATTGTTTAATAATAAGTTACCATAAAATAATTCAATTTGATCAACTATTACCACAAGTCCCCGAACATTTTTTTTCCTACTTGAAAATGCTTGGAAGCTAGCAAGGTGTATGATAGCAATTATTTATCATTTTAATTGCCTGATTTGATATTTTTTAACAATAATTTAATATTAAATTAATTTTTAATATTTTCTTATAAGAATTAAACGATTAAAATTTTCTTTATCCTCGTCCTCCTTTATTTTTTATATCCTTTTATTTTTTGTTTCCTGTTTTTATTGTTTTGTTAGTTACACCCTTCTGCATTTCAGTTCAAGATCTCGTCTATACATCTGAGAATAGCATTCACCAAGTATTGCTTCTGTTTAGCAATGAAAGAAGAGTAATGAGCTTGTGAACGGTTAGAATAAACTTCAATATATGTTGGCCAATATGTTTGTTCAATTGTATGTCTAGCCAAGCGAAAGTATGAATGTAAGTGGGCAATGATATAGGGATGTCAGTTTGAAAAAAAGGAAATGGGTAGTTTGAAAGTATAAGGAGTAAAATAATTGAATAAGGGATGGTGTTATTGATGAAATGGGACGGTTTATTTTTCTTTCTCAATATGCCCGTTTTGGTGTCATATTTTCTCGGACACCTTCATATGTTACTTTGTTGGTTAACTAAATTCTTCGGCGCCTCATGAAGAGAGTATTACGAGTGTTCAAAAGAATATTCTTTTGCAATATCCACGGGGTAGCTGATACAAAATGTTACCCATTCAAACAACCTTATTTTTGTGTGAAAATATATTTTACACATATACTTCTCAATGTGTAGGGCAATAGGGATTACAAATTGGCTATAACGGTTCAGATTTGGATATAGCCCCCATGTAAACGGATCCATCGATATGACTTCTATAGTCATTTTGACGCGATAAAAAAATATCCATCTCAAAGTAGGTATTTAAATGTGCGAAAACAGCAACTTCCGTAAGTAATTTTTTGATTTATTTATAACATGGTGAATACAGTAAACCATAGTGGAGTCGTGCGAAAATGGAAAGGCTTTCAATATAATTGTGTATCATTACATCGAAATACATCCTAAAAAACTTTGAAAGAGTTTGAATTATCAACGGAGACCAGCTATGAATTGGTAAAAATTTGAGTTTGCGATATGTTACAACATTAAATTGACCTTGGCATCATTTTCAATATGCACAATCTAGCACAAATTTGGCGAATTGTGCAGCCTTTGAAAGAAATATTTGCGTGCCTACGGCTTCAAAGTAGCCTCCAATTTTTTTGTTTTGATAATAAATCGAATTTACTTTGACGTGAGGCTCGATGTAAACTATTGGAGAGAGGTATTGAAAACACTACCAGTATTATTATAATAAGATCGGTATAAATGATAGCTATATTAAAAGATCAAATACAAATCACTGATCCATATAACCGTAAGTCGGGAGTTCGATCTATATGGCAACTTATCTAAATTTGATCTGATCTGGACCATACAAATTGCAGATGCCGAGGGGCCCAATTCAACTCACTTTACAAAATTTCATCTTAATCGGGTTATAAATTCCCTTTTTATGGACCCAAGACCATAAAGCTTGAGATCGGTATATATGGTAACTATATTCAAATATGGACCGATCTGGAACATATTCGGCACTGAGTTCAAGGGGTGTAATAAAAAGCACTGCTCCACGTTTTATGAAAATCGGGTCAAAACTTTATGAGCTTAGGACTATAAATGGAAAGATCGATCTCTATTTTGGGGCTGTATCAAGATATAGTTCAAAATATCCCATCTTTGAAATTAAATTGCCTATGGCAAAAAAATATCAGTTCAAAGTTTCAGCTGAATATCTTCATTTTTGGAGACTGTAACTCGATTACCGTTATCGGAGGCCACCGTAGCGCAGAGGTTAGCATGCCAGGGAAAACCCTGGTTAAAATATCAGAAACAAGTAAAAAGGCGTTAAGTTCGGCCGGGCCGAACTTTGGATACCCACCACCTCGGGTATATAAGTAAACCATCTTCCGTCAAAATACGGTGAAAAATGCATACCTTATGCCCCATAGCGGTTATATCGAAATATGTTCCGATTTGGACCAAATACTAAAAAAGTACAAGTCACTATTGAATTGTGTATAACTGGTCTTTTTAGTAGCTATATCTAAAAATAAAACGATCTGAACCGTAAACGACACGGATGTCGAAAAAAAGAAATCGGATTATAAATGCGCCTTTTTTGGGCCAAGCCTTTCAATCGAGATATCGGTGTATATGGCAGCTATATCCAAATCTGGACCAATCGAAGCCAAATTGAAGAAACATGTCGAGGGTCCCAACACACTCTACTGTCCCAAATTACAGCAAAATCGGATGATAAACGTGGTTATGGGCCTAAGACCCTAAATCGGAGAATCGGTCTATATGGCAGCTATATCCAAATCTGGAACGATCTGAGCCAAATCTTCGTCAATTTGGCGTTAATTATGTCGAAGGGCCTAAGACAACTCAATGTCCCAAATTTTTACGAAATCGGATAATAAATGTGGTTTTTATGGGCCTAAGACCCTAATTTGGAGGATCGGTCTATATGGCAGCTATATCCAAATCTGGAACGATCTGAGTCAAATTAACGAAGGATGTCGAAGGGCCTTATACAACTCACTGTCCCAAATTTCAGCGAAATCGTATAATAAATGTTGCTTTTATGCGCCTAAGACCCTAAATCGGTGGATCGGTCTATATGGGGGCTATATCAAGATATAGTCCGATATAGCCCATCTTCGAACTTAACCTGCTAATGGACAAAAAAGAATCTGTGCAAATTTTCAGATCAATATCTCTATTTTTAAAGCATGTCTAGATCGTCTTAGATTAGTCTAGATTAGTCTTAGATGGTAGGTATAAAAATTTACAGTGGTGGTTATCCGCTCCTAATTCTGGCGATATTTGTGAAGAACTATACCATTTGAAAAAATCATATGGGAGCCATATAAAACACTTTTCCCAAAGAGGTGTTGCACTGTGGCACGCCGTTCGGAATGGGCTATAGAAAGGAGTCCCTTGATTGAAACTTGAATCGGACAAAACTCATTGATATGTGAGAAGTTTACCCCTATTTCTTAATGGAATGTTCATGGGCAAATTTGGAACGACTACCGCAGACAGACGGACATGGCAAACCGTTTTAGAATTTCAGGCTTTCGAGAATGTATTGTATACTTTGTAGGTTCGGCCGGGCAAACTTGGGAACTCATCCCCATGGATTCTACTAAAAACTTACACAAATGAACTTTGTTTAAGTACACATGTACTAACGCAAAAAAAAATCTGCCCAATCAGCGAAAAAAATTAAGCTTTTTAGGGCTGCGGGGAGCCGTTGGGTGTCATGGCGGAAGTTTGAATTCATAACAGAAAAGTAAGTGCAAAATGTCTACCAAATTGGATAACCTTTGCGGTTTGTGGGGCTCAAGATCCAAAATCGGCAGATCGGTTTATATGGGAGACTGATTTGAAAATATACCTAAAGAAATTTATTTTCTGGAAGTAAATTATTAAACTTAAGTAATATAATAATAACTATAGTAACAAACTATTGAAAAATTATATATCCAGATTTCCCCAACAAACTTAACTTTTTCTTGGGCCACCCCAAAAACTTAACATTTTCTTGGGCCCCCTTTATAATAACAGTCAAAAAAAATTCATTTGTTGTTTTGACAATGTCAACTAATTCTTGAAATTGAATTTTTCGAAAAGTAAGCGTGTGTTGCAATAAATTCGTAATTATATTCTGTTGTTTTCGCCTTATAGGGACATCTACTGCCTTTCGCATCATCACTGTCTCTATGACCATTTTAAAGTTATTTTTTGATGTCCCAGTTTCCCAATTGGCATCTCTATTTCCCCACCATGTCCAACGATCTATGTGAGCTATCTTCGCATGCCTTTCAAAATATATCGCAACATGTATGAGACTACAGAGATGGCCTACAAAGGGGAAACATAGCAAGGAGGGCAAGCTTTTGCATTGGCTATAGTGCAAATGTGGTAAAAGGCAAAAGTGCAGTTGTATACTAAAACCCGAGTTTAAGTACGTAAATATAAATATTAAATAAACATGCTTACTTACACTCTACATTATCTTTAAACGAAGCAACACACACCCACAGACACACATACTTCGGTACATTGTTATGCACTTATACCTTCAGACATCCTTTAGGATTTTCGGTTCAGTGTTTAGATGAGCGCAGAGGGGTATGTGTTTGTGGGTGTGGGTGAGTGTATTTTGGAAACCATATGTATGTTAAGTAAATTGTAATTAAATTTTAGCATTGGCTTTTAAATAAACATTTGTTTATTTGCCTGGTCCAAAGCAAAAAATCCCATTTGTTACAGGGAATCTAACTTGAACCTTCCTCTCCTGCTACCATCAATTTGGAGGATACATACATGAACATGCATGATTATAAAGGAATATATGCTGGAATATTGTATGGTTATAGTTGTAGATGGAGGATTTTATACATTTAGTGTATGTGTATTTCATACAGACTTTATATTACATCTTGTTATGCAAATACATTGATCAATTAACAAGCAATATTTTCATTTGTCAATTATTTAAATTTATCTTACCAAATAAATTTTGGCATGATATATATTGGAGGCCTCAGGCCATGATTAGCAATATGCAATAAATCAAAAATTTATCATTTGCCGTCGGCCATTGAAAATGGTCTTAAAAGCCAACCCACTGCCACACACACGCACACACACACTCTAACAGTAGTTCTTTTCCGTGATTAATGATGGCAATGAACAGAAATGAGAACAACACAAAAAAAATCGCTGTGGCCAGCCATCATATCTTATGAGCCACCAATCACAAATGTATGAACAAAAAAACATTAGGAAAGAGTGATTCCAACTATGGCTGACAGGTGCAGCCATAATGCATGCCACGGCCATTATTATGGGAAAACAATAACAACACGAAAAAGGGGCCTACAAAAAAACGAAAACGTACCAAATTTAGGGGATGATGGCCAAACATTTGGTATGACCAAATGTAAGGAATAATGTTCAATACGTGTCCAACCCCTGCCAAAGGATTCAAAGGACATTTCTTCAAGGGGGGTGAGTTGGAAAATTTCTCATTGTATGTGTAGCAAATTCTTATAAACTTTTGTGTGAGTGTATGACATCTGTGCAAGGCCATAGCATCTGGTGTTACTCAGTTTCATTTTAAAGCAGAGTGAGTAGAAGAAAAGGGAATTCAAATGCAGCAATGAGACTTACCCACACACACACACACTAGCTCTAAGGCACATGCCTCTTCTGTTCAGCCTTTGACTTTTGCCAACTATAGTAATGAACTCTAGTTGCTGGTGATACTGTAAAAAAAAAGTCTCCAAAGAGTTCAAGTTCAAGGGACCCAGAAAGAAATGCATTCGCTGCAAATGAATTTTAAATGCAACCATCCAATTAAATGTGCGTGCAGAAAATTCACTTAAATGCACATTAAACACCTCATTAACGGGTTTTGGCTGATGGCAATGAGAAAAAAAAATGACAACCAAATAATAATAAATATGCAGGCAAGGAAAACATTTTACAGGGCTTCATTAAACTACACAACCAGCATTCTCTGCTCTAGAACGCCCTCACTTGAACATCATTTTAATCTGTAGTTAATGACAAAGTAATGGCCCAAAGAAGAGCGACAAAAAAAAAAAACAACTACATATGCAAACAATCAGGCCATATCAGCCAGCAAAAACCAATGCAGCTTCAACCACAAAATATCATCAACAAAAGTAGTCAACCAAACCAACAGAGCAGAGTGACAGTGGCAAAGGAAGCCTTTGGTTGCAGCAGCTTGATTGTTGGCAACATGCTTTAACTTTGAGTGAACTTCAATGTCATTCTTGTTTTTACATGATGACGAAGTAGGATAATGATGCTCATCATCATCATAGCCAACTGCATTCAATTTTAATTTACTTTACATGCTGCTATAGCAACTCCAACACCATCACCACTACTGCCGGCAACAACTTCGGTAGCAGCAACAGCATCATCATTATGCAAAACAATCTTTATCAGTATATGATGATGTTTGGCCAGTAGTTGCCATAGCCATTGCTGACGCTTTTGTTGTAGTTGCAACAGGAGTTTTTTTGTTGTTGGTTTTGTAATGCAACAACTTGTAGGCGTTGCACGTTCCATTGCTGCTCTTCGCCTGGACTGCTTGACACATTTAACCCACAAAATGATGAGTATTCAGTCATTGTTGTAACCATTAAGCAAAACATGTTGCACATGTTGCTGTTGTTGCTGATGATGCACAAAGCCAATGTCCAAACTGCCACGTAAATATCATAAATGCAACAACAATAGCAAACCTGAAGTTGAGCTGTGAATAACAAGTTTGGCCAAAGGATGAAGTTTTAATTGTTGTAATTGGATCAAAGAAGAAAAATTAAATCAAGTATTTGCTTTAAATTGGGTCATATACTCGTAAAAACAATTCGAGAAAAGAAAAAGTCTTCAAAGGTCAGCAAAAAACACAGGAGAGTTACACGAAATTCAAAATTTCAGATATTTGAATAAGATTTCGTTCCTACTTCCAGGGAATGAGGCACATAAGTCCTAGAGATGTCATTACGGAGGACGGATTTAACTCAGCAGCAGCAATTCGGAGGACCTGTTAATATGGGTGAATTGATTTAACTCAGAAGCATTTAGTCTGGGCCTGCATTATACTCCAAATTGGGACTTAAATTAGGAATCTGAAAAAAAAAATAGGTTTATATTGGCTCAAGAACGAAAGGATCGATTTATATGGGGCTATCTATTAGGCCGGTTTTTGGTATGACTGTTTGCTTGAAGTCATATATGCACTTTACACGTCGACTCAAAATCAAAAGAAGAATTTTAACCAGTTAGTTTTATGTCACAATTGAGTCAGTTTAAAAGATAGCTCAAAAAAAAGATGCCGCAATTGTTCAAATCCCGGCGCAAACATCAGCAAAAAATTTCAGCGATGGTTATACCCTTACTAATGCTGGCTACATTTGTGAGGAAACGTGCCATGTTCAAGTTTCTCTAGCAAGTGGTGTCGGTATGCGGCACTCCGTTCGGACTTGGCATAGAAAGGGAGGTCCTTTATCACTGAGCTTAAACTTTAATCGGACCGCACTCTTTGATATGAGAGAAGTATCCCCTGTTTCTTAATGAAATTTCATGGGAAATTTAGTACTTAGTATGATAAAGACAATCTTAACGAGTATGCAGTTATCGATATCCACAGAGTATACGTTAAACTTCATCTAGGTCATAAATCCAAGGTGGAGGATTCGGCCATCGAACCCGTTTTGAAATAAACTGGACATGTGTTATGGTAAAAAGCTGCTAGAAAAACGAAGCACAGAGATTAGCATGTTTGTCTATGACGCTGAACGCTTGGATTCCAATCCTGCGAGAACATCACAAAAACTTTTCAGCAGTGGTTATCCTCTCTTCATGCTGGCGATTTTGTGAAGTGCTATGCTACATAAAAACTTCTCTCCAAAGAGGTGTTGTATTGCGGCATGTCGTTCGGACTCGGCTTTAGGCAAATTCCTATTAAAAGAACAATGATAAGGTATCCCGAAATGTCGAATACTCAAAGGCACATTAAGTAGCATGAACAGAAAATGTCAGCATATTTATCTGTGGTAGTACTACGCTCATAGAAAAAGTCTACAGGTAAAAGCAAACATTGTTTGCTATCTGATAGAAGCAATTTTGCAGTTATTACAGCATTAGTTCTGTTGCTATAACAAATTGTTTTGCAGACTCTCTGCCAAAAAGTCTGTTTACTTAAAATGTCTGTTTTTATAATGGGTTTTTTAAAAGGAGGGAAAAATTAATTAAAATAAAATACATAAAATAAAATAAAATAAAATAAGGTAAAATGAAATAAAATAAAATAATATAAAATAAAATAAAATTAAACAAAATAACATGAAATAAAATAAAATAAAATCAAATGAAAACTAAAATCAAATAAAATAAAAAAATAGTATGCAATAAAATAAAACATAACGTATTAAATTAAAATGAAATTAAGGAGGATAGTAAAATACTATATGCGAAATTTCATGCAAATCTCTATAAAAATATTTTTCATAATATGGGATTCAATGTTAGCTCTCAATGCAGATCTATTGGTTTGCAATCGCAAATATTTTAGCAGATATTGTAGTTCAAAAGCAAAAATAGCAGACTGCCTAAAAGCAGACTTAAGTTTGCTAAAACAGCAAGCATGTCTGCTTTCACATTTAAAATGTTTGGCTGTGAGCTTTTTTGTATTAAAAACCAAAATTTTTGTTGAAATTAAACATTTGAAGCTTTGATCAAAGGAATTCTACTCTAGGCCACAGTGCATTGCTTGTATTCCATCTGCTTATGTGTTATAACTTTCATATATCTCCATATTCCCATATCTTTCAATGCAATCGCCACTGTTTAAATCTGCACAGGTATCCTATGAAAATATCTAAACATTTATTTTTTGTGTGTCTGTATGAAAAATTTAAAAAATGCCTTCAACTATTATCACATCAAATTGCTAATGGTAAGTTATTTCTTCTCATTACGTTTTCAAGTCAAACCTTTGGATGAATTGTAATCACCACAAACGGAATGATTCGCATTCGCATTTTGCATGCAAGTGGTCAATGTTGTAGCACTACTCATTCACTCAGTGGCGAACACACACAATTTGCAGAGAGCGCAGAGCGCAGAGTAGCGAAACTAAACAATTTTGAACTAGCGCCTACTTAACGTGATATATTATGAAGTTATCTTTAACGAATAGAGGCGTTTAACATTTTGACGTGCGTTGCATGATAAAATAAGGCATAAAAACAAATGTCTTATTTACTTTACACGAATGTGCGAATATGCAGCTTGATGCATATTTTTGCTGTTTTTTGTTTTGTTTTTACTCTTCTGGACGTTTGCGCGTACTTTGAAACTCACAGGAAAATAAAAGCAAAATCGAAAACGCACAGGTAAACAACGCCAGAGACTATCCACACACACACTCAAACACCTTTTCCTTTAAAATTAGCCAGGTTTTGCTGAAAAATATGCAAAAAAAGAAAGATACAAAACAAAACTGGCCATAGCATATCCAGCAATTTTTTTCTACAGACGTACTCTATGGTTATAGCACGTTTGCGCGTCTACTTCAGTCTGGTTATGCTAGTACGCCGCGCCGGCGATTTAATGCCTGTGCATATTAAAAGTATTGTATTTTATTTTTTTTTTTGCTTAATGATTTCATTGTTTGGGATTTGCTGTATTCATGGTGTTGTGGTTATTGCCTGTGTGTGTGTGTGGTACAACTCTAAGGCCGCTTTTCTGTGCTTCTATTCAAGCTTGCTATGTGTGCTTTGTGCGATCAAAACAAGTGACAGTTTATGTCATTTTAATGTTATGGCCCAATAAAGTTCTTAGCATTGAGTCTAAGAGAGTCTATTGCAAAATCCGCTTTTTATGTCAACAACTATGCACCAAATGTCATTTCTTGAATGTTGTCACTGGCAAAATATTGACAGCTGTCATTTGTGTATTCATCGTCATGTGTGTTTCGCTATTTTCATCGCCAATAAAGGTTGTGTTAAAAGGGAGTAACATGGTGGAAAAAGTGAAGGTTTGGTAATATTTGCGAGAAAATTAGTTCAAATTGCCAACAAATGGTTGCTATAACTCACATATGGGAAAGCATTTTGAAAAAATTGTTTGAATAGATTTGATTCACTGGAGACACCCAGTTGCTCAAACAAGGTAGTTGCTAGCACTTGATTACTGGGGGACACGAGGACCATAGGGGCTGCTGAAAACCGCTATGCCAGACTACTACTTATAGATCATCTGTGTCATGAAGGCCAGTAACACTTCTACAATACAACTGGTGAAAGAATATAGTCACTAATTATACTATCTCCTAATCCGTTTTTTGCATCCAAGCTTGGAATAATTCTGAGTTTAGCTTCTGACAATATGCGAAAAGTTTCCCCCTGCTCCTCAATGGAATGTTGGTGGGAAGATTTACATTTTGCCTCTAGCAGTAGCAATACCGATTGCAAATGGCATCTATGAAAAAATTGTAGTGTAGCTCAAAAGTGAGACCATTTTGAAGACTATGATTTACATTTTCTCTCTGGCAATGACAATACCGATTGCAAATGGCATCTGTGATCAAATTGTACTAAGCACATTACAAATTTTGCCCATGACCATTCCACTAAGGATCAGGGGCATATTTCTCACATATCCATAAGTGCAGTCCGATTCAAGTTTAAGTTCAATGATAAGGGGCTCCCTTTTATAGTCGAGTCCTCTTTGGAGAGAAATTTTACATGGCATAGTACCTCACAAATATTGCCAGCATTAGAATAGGAAAAGCACCGCTGAAAATTTTTTTCTGATGGTTTCGCCAGGATTCGAACCCATGCGTTCAGCGAGATAGGCGGACATGCTAACTTCTGCGCTACGGTGGTCTCCTTGTACTAAGAATAGCAAAAACGTGATACCATTTTAAAGAACCTTTGTTTAGTTCGACGTGTGGGTTCGAATCCTGACGAGAAGTTTAGAAACATGTAGAACGTGCTAAGTTTTGCAGGGCCGATACACACCATCAGGTATTCTGCTTTCGAAAAATAAATTTAGTTGAAGCGCATAATTTGACCCTACGTACCGATTTTCTTTCTAATCAGGCAAAATTTAAAGCCTCTAGAAGTCGAACAAGGATAATAGAGAGATTGGTAACATCTCGAAATATGCGTCGTCATGTCATTTTAAGTCGATCTAGCCATGTGCGTCACGCCAACTTTCGAATGAGTAAAGCTAGCCGCTTGAAATTTTGCACAAATACTTTTTATTAGTGCAGGTCGGTTCGGATTGTAAATGGGCCAAATCGGTCTATGTTTTGATAAAGCTGCCATATAAACCGATCTTGGGTCCTGACTTCTTGAGTCTCTAGAGGGTGCAATTCTTGTCCGATTTGACTGAAATGTGGTGTTATGGTATCACTTCCAACAACTGCGCAAGGTTTGGTGTAAATCGGTCCATGTTTTGATATAGCTGCCATTTAAACCGATCTTGGGTCTTGACTTCTTGAGTCTTTAGAGGGCGCAATTCTTATCCGATTTGACTGAAATTTTGAACGAGATGTTTTGGTATCACTTGCAACAACTGCTATAAGTATGTTTTAAATCCGTCTATGTTTTGATATAGCTGCCATATAAACCGATCTTGGGTCTTGACTTCTTGAGCCTCCAGAGGGCGCAATTCTCGCCCGGTTTGGCTGAAATTTTCCACGTGGTGTTACGGTATGACATCCAAAAACTGCGAATGTTTTGTTATGTTTTAAATCCGTCTATGTTTTGATATAGCTGCCATATAAACCGATCTTGAGTCTTGACTTCTTGAGCCCCTAGAGGGCACAGTTTTCTCATCCGATTTGACTGAAACTTTGCACGTGGTGTTTTGGTACCACTTCCAACAACTGTGCTAAGTATGGCGCAAATAGGTATATAGCCTGATATAGCTGCCATATAAACCGATCTGGGATCTTGTCTTCTTGAGCCTCTAGAGGGCGCAATTCTCATCCGATTTGGAAGAAATTCTGTACAATGGCTTCTCTCATGGCCTTCAACATACGTGTCAAATATGGTCTGAAGCGATCTATAGCTTGATAGAGCTCCCATTTAACCGATCTTCTGATTTTGCTTCTTGAGTCACTACAAGGCGCAATTCTCATCTGAATGGACTGAAATATCACACAATGACTTCTACGATGTTTAGCATTCCGTTCATTTATGGTTCGAATCGGACTATAACTTGATATAGCTCCAATGGCATAACAGTTCTTATTCAATATTCTTTGTTTGCCTAAAAATAGATACCGCGCATAGAACTCGACAAATGCGATCTATGATGGAGGGTATATAAGATTCGGTCCGGCCGAACTTAGCACGCTCTTACTTGTTATTTAAGTTCAATTTGCCATCACTGTATATAAGTTAGCAATAGTTTATAAAAGTGTTATTGAACTATTGGATCATTGGATCTTCTACACATTCTAAGAATTTTAAATTTCAATCAAATATTAAGACTTGTCTTATGACCCTGATTTAGTTTCTAATATGTTATCTTTTTAAAATCTCTCCCATGTTTTTTTTATTGTTATTCAACAATACTGTCAATATCTTTACTTTTCCTTCCACCAGCAATGACATATAACGTGACTACTTTTGTTAAATTGACACTTTTTTTTCTTCTACGTTGCTTTACACTGCAGCTATGATTCTTCCAGCCTGGGGCCGGCGGCCACCACCACAGCAATTGTGGAAGCAACTGTGACGACAATACGCATACTCCATTATAACTTATAGGATTTGTGCATGTATGGGATGGTAATAAATCTTATTTTAACATGCCACTATGGCCATAAACTACTAAAGACTGTCATCCAGCCAGCCAGCTAGCAAAACTCCCATATGCTACCCGTTTGTCTTCGGTCTCAATGAAGGCTGCTGAGGCTTGTTGTTGGAAATAGAAGAGCGGAAAAAAAGAAGTAGGAAAAACACCACCAGCACCATCATCTCTGGTGTAATGGTGAGGCAAAAGGGCGGCAATGACATGCATGGACTTCCAAGCCATTGAGGAGATGGTCATAGTGAGGGAGAGTTGAAAAGAAAGCCCCTAATCCCAGGATATGTCTGAAACAAGTGTCTGATGTTTTGAAACCTATAAAAAACGCACTTGGATTTTGAGTAGCGAAAGAGTGAGAGAGAGAGAGAGAGTGAGCGCACAAACACTTGATCCCTGCAGGCGCACAAAAAACAAGTCATTCTTGCCTTTCCCAGAGGCAAGTGTGAAATTCCCCAAATACCAAAGTGACAAAGATATGAATGAAAGCAGCAATGAAAAATTCATTGGTTTCATTGGAAATCAAGAGATAATAAATCTTCAGCAACAAAGGAATTGTAAAGAAAAATCTCCTATATGTAAGGCTTCATCCTCGTCAACTAAGTAAAAGTGATAAGAATGTAAATCATTTCCTTAAAATCAAAAAAAATGGAAACGAAAAAAGTTTTTTGAGAAACCACAAACCTGTTTAATATTTACCAAAAACAAAAACACAAATGACGACACTTCTCAAATGTTATCAGTTGGTTGTATTACTTTTTCTTTGGTTTATTTGTTCTTCTCAAAATATTTTGGGCGTGTTTCATTGATATGGTGAATTTGAAATTCTTTGTCGTTTCCTTTAGTCTTTCAATGTTGGCTTGTTGCTTTCTTGTCTTTTTCGATTTCAGAACGTGGCTGGGCGAATGGCCCAATATGAGTTGGCTTTTCGGCCTCTTACTTCTGCTGCCGCTGCTGTTTGGGGACAGCTCTACAAGACATTTGTTTATAAATCTTCGTAACATGACACTTTTGGCAATGAAATACAAAATTATGTTCAAATATTGTGAATATGTCGCAGCGGCAAAAAAAAAAAAAAAAAAAAACTAAAGAAAAAACATGCGAAACTGTCTTGAGTTGTATTATGAATTTGAATTAAAATGATTTTTTTTTCTTCAGTTTTTTTGCGCGCAAATCTTTGAATTCCTTTTTATCGTGCTTTTTCCGTTTATTAAATAAAAAATTAACAAATATCAACTTTAATGTCATATGCTTGTCAAAAATGTGTCATTCCATTGTACTTGACATGCGATAGCATTTTGTCTCTTAAACGCTTTCCTGGGCTATAGCGCTTTGGGTTTGTACCACTGTTGCCTTATATTTTTTGAATTAGGATGAGTTTTGCGAAGATTTACCCCTGGGAGGAAATAATCTCAGATTGTTTTCGTTCTTGTGCCACAAATGAAGCTACTTGCTTTAGACATGTTGCTTTGCAGGCATGCAGTGCAAAAAAATCCCAATCCCAAGGAATAAAATGCAGAAATTCGCAGAGAAAAAATTATCTTAAGTGACATGCATGCTGTAAGCAACAATAATAAAGCATAAAGAAATAGTTATGAAAGTAACGAGGATGACTAGCCGTGAAGAGATAAAAGTGAATAAGTCTGTAATATGAAAAATTACTAACAAGGAGATATAAATCGATCTCCCAGTTTGACTTTCTGAGCCACTGGGGGGCTCGAAGTTGTGAATTCTCACAGCCATGACAATGGCGGTCCATATCGGACAATGACTTCATATATGTAGCTCATATATATTTGAAAAAGACATTCAAGGAACTTGACAAATTGGAGAATATATAAGATTCGATCCCGCCCAACTTAGCACGCTTTTACTTGTTGCCAATATTTTGCGATTTTAGTGAGAACAAGGAGAGTTTAGTGAGAAGACCATTAAGTTGGATGCCAATGATTGCTTAGGGAACGGTCCCGAGGAAGACTTAACGTTTCCGAGAAAAATAACAAAAAAAAAAAAATGGCTCATATTTTTCCCATAATTTGGATTAAAAATGCCCAAATAGCTTGAAGTTACATATGTTACTTTAACGTTTTAACGCCGAAAACATTGTCCAATGTTAAGTCATTTCATAGTTTCGTTGCATAGAAAATATTCCTCAAACTTTATTGTAGAAAAATATGCCAAAGTTTGTGGAAAAATTGCCCCAAATTAAGATTTATAACCAGAAATCTGCAGCGGTGTTTCACATTGGCGATGCACCGCATAAGTTTTTTTGAATCAATGGAACTAACGCAACCATTCAAATCTAATCAACGAAAACAAAGGAATGTACAAAATAGATTTTGCGGTGGTGCTAATGTGTATGTGTGTGTATCGCTTTGAAACAAACGAGCGACGCCTGAGTTTAAATTACCAACGCAAATATTTATGCTTATGTGGTAGGATGAGTGTTTGCCAAAAACAAAGCAAACACCTCAATTTTACTTTTAATTAAAAAAATTTTGAAATATTCCAAAAACAAAGCAAACACCTCAATTTTATTTTTAATAAAAAATTAAATATTCCAAAACATTATGAAAATGATGTTTAAGAAGCGAAGTTAAATATTAGCAAAATATATAAATATATTAAAATAAATGGGCTTTCTGTTCTCAACGTTGTAATAGCAACCCCCAAATTATGATTCCCGTCTTACATTCACTCATGACACCCCCATGGAAAAAGATGATCTTAAACGCGGTGATACACGAAGCATGAAAGTGAGTGAAGTAGCGTTACTGATATCCGTGTGCAGAGTAAAACATGTCATCTCATATATATGCGGTGGTATGATGAGTGTTTGCCAAAAACAAAATAAACACCTTAATTTTTTTTTTAATAAAAAAAATGTTTGAAATATTCCAAAACATCATGAATATGAGTATTCAGGAACGAAGTAAAATATTAGCAAAATATGTAAATATATGTTTCTTAAAATAAATGGGCTTTCTTTCTCTTGGCTGCAAAAGCAACACCGCAATTATGATTTGAGCCCATGTGTTGTGTTGATGCGGTGTTTCCATTCTCGTCTTACATTCAATCATAATACCGCCATGGAAAAAGGCAATCTTAAAAGCGGCGACACACGAAGCATGAAAATGAGTGAATGAGCGTCCAAACGATCGCCACTGTTATCAGTGTGCTGAGAAAAACACCGCATTAACTGTGGTGGCGATACGTACTAACATCTCATTTTTATGACATTTTTTTTTGGATCGTTATGCACTTATTTTGGGGCCATTATGCACATTTTGCTTAGCCAGACGGTTTTTTTATTGTATGTTGGGGTATCGGAATTTAGACTCTCACTTCTGAATGCTACTATTGCAAGAAATGTGGAGTAAGAGTTTCCTAACTTTAACTTGAGCAGTAACTTTTTTTGGTCCAAAGTAAGGGGTTGACCCAAAAGTGATCTGAAAGATATATTTAGTCACCAAAATCCCAATGCTAGCACTTGGCGACAAATCTCCAAGAAGATTGAAAGACTGGCCAGACTTGTGATCACGAGATCGCTTTTGTCTTAATCACAGGTTGCTCAGGATTGAAAGCGTTGCTGAATATACTGTCTATTGAAGTCTACATTTGCAACTTCTCAAACAATGTTAAGAACAGGGCTGAAGAGTCGACAAGACGCGGTTGTCAAAATCCGTTTGGGAGATAAGTAAGCTTGATTCGGTTCAGAGTCGAGGTGTGAACGGCGTGCCGGAGCGCGACATAACTCTGGGGAGTAGTTGTTACATGGCATACACGAAAAAATAAAACATGGAAATTTTATAGCAAATATGCAACATTTCCCTCTACTGCTGAACGTTAGTAGTGAATTTGCCACATTTTGTAAAAGTCACTTCGACTGAAGTAAAACTTTAAGGAACTTCGTCTGTGGTAATGAATGAATATTCGCCACAAGTTCCAGCAGTTTTATTGTAATTAGCTCCAACTTTATTTTATAAAAGAATTTGAATTGTCAAAAAGTTGAAAACTTTGTCGTTTATGGTAATGAACTTTTTTTGAGTGTATTGCCTCACAAATGTCGCCAGCAATAGCTAAAGGATAATCATAGCTTACATTTTTTTCTGATGTTCTCGTCAGGATTCGAACCCCAGTGTTCTGCGTTATGGGCGGACATGCTAAACTCTGCGCCACGGTGGCCCCTCATACTCAGGATACACATTCCTAATAAGAATTACTGAGTGACAAATACTGCGTCTGCGGACGATGTGACTTCGATAGTTATGGTTTGCTTTATTTTCTAACATACCGACTGACACGTATCCATATCGACTTAGATTTAAGATGTTTTTGTCTTTCAACTTCAAACTAAATGGCAAATTTAGAGTTTTGTCTCTTTTATGGTGTGGGGTTTAGTATTTAGGTTTTTTCTGTTTTGTTTTAAATTTGTGGATTTAGTCACTTTCACTGTCCCTCCATGGTCATTTAGATGCATGCTGTCTCCTCTTGTTGAACACAGCAAAGTGACACCCTTTTCAGTTACTTAACATTTTTTCTTTATTGTATGAGTTTGTCTGTCCGAGTGTTTGTCTGCTGCTCACCCCAAAATTCCCCAAAAGCTTTTGCCATGATGACGATATCATAGCTAGTAGATACTTGGGTTTGGACTCAGCAATAACAACAACAATAATAAAAATATTAACAACCAGCACCACATGGACATGAAATGACCAGAGAACATTTTGTTTAAGGAATTCTTGTGCGTGGTTAAATCTCTGTTAAAAATCTGCATAAACGCATATAAAACTGTTAACTAACTCAATTTTGTTGCTGTCACTTTTTGTTTAGCTGGCTGACTGGTTGGTTGGCTAACTGGCGGGCAGGCAGGCTATTTGGCTAGTGGTGTAGTGTAGTGTAGTGTGGCATGATGTCTCGCGCCTGCTTTACACTTCAAACAGGCCATACAAGTCGACAGCGGCGGTGGCGTTGGAGCAGCATATCCAAATTATCCCGAATGGAAAGCTTGCATATGTCAGGCAGTGGCATTTTGCTTGGGATGTTTGCCGGTTAGCCTGTTCGCTTGTTGGGATGACCACTTGGAGGATTCAAATGTGTTGTTTTTTGTTGTTGTTCACTTAGTTTTAATTTTTGTGTCTTTCTTCATTTTTCTTTTGCTGCTTCTCGGTCATCGTCATCGTGCTCATCATCACCAGAGTTTTTGCGCGCGCGCGCTCTTGCGTTCTTAATGCCAAGTGTTTGTTGGGTATTGTTGTGGTTTACTTGTCAGAATGTTTTGTTGTAGATCTTTTTGTAATATGATCAAGGCCCCCAAGACTCTGATCACTTGGAAAGCAAATATGAATGGTTTGATAACGAGTCACCAACAAACACTAGCCGTGCCCCAAGAAGAAAAAAAAAAACGGCGTAAAGCCTAACAAAAGAGTTTTCAGTTGACGGCAGGGAAAGAAAGAGGTTTTGTGTCAATTCTGTTTTTTCCCTATGCAGAGTTTTACTGACAGACAGAGTTCATGCTAAGGTTAATGAGCCTTTATAATATGCTTGATTGCTAAAGTGTTTCGTTTTCTTTTTTTTTGTAACTATAGAAAAAGAAAGTGACAACTTAAGTTGTAACAAAGAAACCATGCCAATGTTCAAGTTAAGATTTTCTTGGAATGTTTACGTGTAGAATCTATAATAGTAGAATCTCAGTGACACAAGACCAAATGAAGAGATTCCTACTGTACCCATCTACTGTTACTGAAATTATGTCTTAACTTTTGGTGAAAAGTTTAAATTAAAAAAAAAAAAACAACTAAAAGCGTGCTAGGTTCGGTGGGGCCGAAACTTATATACCCTCACCATGGATCGCGTTTATCAAGTTCTTTGCACGGTATCTCTTTTTAGCCAAACAAGGCATAATAGATAAGATTTGCCATGCTATTGAAGCTATATAAGGTTTTGGGGCGATTCGGGCCATAGTTGATTTAAATATCGGGTAATCGGAGTCTATATCGGGTTTAAGACCGATTTAGGCTCAAGATGTATATTTGAGGGATCTTCTTATATGGCAGGTATATCAAAACATGGACCGATATGGCCTATTTACAATCCCAACCGACCTACACTAATAAGAAGTATTTGACCAAAGTTTTTAAGCGTCTAGCTATTCTCCTTGGATTGTTAGCGTGCTTTCGACAGACATACATTCTGACGGACATGGCTAAGTCTACTCAAGACAATCAAGAATGTATATACTTAGCTGGGTTTAAGATCAATATTTCGATGTGTTACAAACGACATGACGAAATTAGTATACCTCCATCCTATTGCAATGCAAATTAGTCCATGAACATTTCATAAAGGGGACATGGGAAAACTTCTCACATATCAATGAGTGCTGAGCGATTCAAGTTTAAGCTCAATGATAAGTAGCCTCCTTTTGGTAGCCGAGTCCGAGCGGCGTGCTGAAGTGCAAAACCACTTTGGGGAGAAGTTTTTACGTGACAATGTACCTCAAAAATTTCGCCTGCTTTAGGAGGGGATAACCACCTCTGATTTTTTTTTTTTTTTTGATGTTCTCGCCAGGTTTCGAGACCAGGCGTTCAGCGTCATAGGCGAACGCTGAGCTATTGTGGAAGGTTTAAAAATTGTCCTTAGGTTTTCTACTATATTTTAAAACAATGAGGCCTGGATCTTCACCTTTGGCTTCATGTTTGCGTGGCATAGGCTCTCCCTTTGGGAAGGAGATTCTCTTATCTAGGTGATCTTGCAAACGAATCTGTCAGAGGTCCACTATTTGAAGCTATGCGTTTGCAAGATCATTTAGACCCCATTGTTTCCAAACATAGTTTCTGTCCATTTCTATATTTAAATGACTTCTATACATCAGTCTGTCGAGATCATGATAGGGTTCGAATATTGTCCTCATGGGTCTGATCCCATATTCATTTTTCTTCTTACTCTGTTCGCAAAAATGAACCTTGAATTTTATGGATTATTCACATTTGAACGTCGTTTGCACGATTTTAGAGGAAACGCTAACCCCCAGTAGGTTATTTAGTTCTCAAAACCTTGACAGATTTATTGATAAATGTGAACTACCTTTCATCGAATTGAAAACCAGATTTTCGCAAACCGTAAAGGGACTTCTGAGTGGAAGATTTAAAATTTCCTTCAGCCTCAATTTGCAAATAATTCCTATAGGAATCATATTTTCATAATTATTTTCAAATTCCAACTTGAATCTTTAAGAACACCATACATTTGATTTAAAATCTTAAAGATAAATAGAATCCAATTAGAATTGGGTTTAATATCGTATACGATAACAGGTGTATACTCATTTACCTATGCTCTCAACACCAAATTCACCTCAAAGGTGAGAACTTCAACCCAAATGTAAGGAGAGAATATCAAAGATCAAACAAAGGTAAGTATGAGTGAGAGAGCGAGATGTGGTTATTAGAGTATGAGTCAAACTTCAAGCGCAGCCATTAACACTACTTGAGTTGTTTTTGTTTCCATTTGGTTTCAAACCATCTCTACCTGAGTGGTGCTAATTTTTCAAAATTAAACAACTGTCATACTGAAGTTGCGGCCATGAGACGTATGGTGGTTAGGTTGTTGTTGTTGTTGGTTTTTGCTGCTTGTGTTACCTGTCAAAACATAATTCAAAATGGGAATGCTCACACACATATCAATAACATGAAAGAGCATAAAACACTCCACGAATCTTCCACAAGTCAACCACAAAGCAATTTCATAACTCTTCAAGCCATGACTGACTACACTGTGGTCAGTCAATGTCCTCTGTTTTGTGTGAGACCGTGTGAAGCCCGGAGGTAAGGCAACAGAAAAGTGGAGTAAACTCTTTTTCAAATCAGCTGTTTAGTGTTTGCACTATTTTATATCTTTTACGTAACATAATGGCTGCTCGAAGCATGTAATTAATCATTTTTATTTTTGTACAAAATCGCATAAGGAGAAAGACGCAGGGCCATTAAATCCCTAGCATCGCGATAAAAACATGTCTGGCAATCATAATTTATTGTATCAGCGATAACCCACTTTTCGACGAGCGTTAGCGCCACTGTGAGAAAAATAAGCGCAGCGGACAACATAGCAAAACAAAAAATTTCAAAACTTATGTGGATTTCCTTTGCTTTGATTTTCTGTTTGAAGGGTGCTAGGAGTATCTTTCTAACCAAACAAAAACGGAAGAGGAAATGTTATGTGGAAAACAATCAAAGGCTGCTTAAAGTCAAGTGGAGAGTTCAAAAAATTGTTTTTTCCTAAAAAAATTATAAAAATTCCTATTGTTTATTGATTATTAAATAAAGCAACCAACAACACTTTTAACAACACCAGCATCCTCAAAGTTCCTCGTTCACCCAGTAAGCGCTTGCTTCTGTGTTTTCTTAGTGCAACTCATTTTACCGCCGGCAATTTTTAAAAGTTATTCACTCATTGTATGGGCGACGGAGAATGATCTTACACTGCACTGGTAAATCAGAAGATTTTGAATAAGGTATCCCCTTAAAAAAGTTCAAGAGTTTTATCTTGGCCTTTTTTTCGCATGATGCCAAAAAGAGAAATGTTAGTGAGAACCTCTGTATGTGGGTATGTACGTGTCGGTCTGTCTGTCCTTTTGGTCGTTTTGATTTGGGTTCTTGGCTTTTATTAATGAAAAATGAAAAGACAACGACAACACCAGCAACAACAATATCGATATACAACTGTTGGTGAACAACATATTTTTGGCAGTTAATAAATTTTCAAATAAATTGACTAATTGCATACCTACAGCATAGCTAAGCAAAAGGTTAAACATAAATATACGCTGAGAGAAAAATAAAGCGGGAGCCAAAGGAAGGAAAAACAATAGGAAAATAAAAAAAATAGTTTTCATTTGACTAAATCTTATTAAAATGGATAATATTTAGGAACTTATAAAGCAGTTTCAATACGTAATGCCAAGAAAAATTAATGACGTACCGCCGTTTTTGTTGGTGTAAGCAGATTAACAAAAATACACTGAGCAAAAATAACTAAATGAGATAATTAGTTAAAAACTTACTAAAAAAAATAATTAGTAAAAAAGGACATAAAAAATGGAGCACATTTTAATTGAATAAAAAAAAAATTGGTTTATTCCAAAAAGCTTTCAAAGATATATCCGTAGAGCAGAGCGGGGCAAACATTTAAAACAACAATGGTAGATAAGATTGAAAAGAAGATACGGGAAATGCACTCTTCCAAACTCTTCCAGTTAAACTAGTAAAAGTCTTGTAGTGCGCGAACATCAGAAAAATCCGATTAGAGTTCATGTGAATCATATTTGATTCAGGTGCCGAGAACTCTTGTACAAGATTCTCAATCGGCAGATTGGTCTATATGGCAGCTATCTATAATATAAAAATTATATTGTTTCGCTCTGTTTGTTTGATTGTCTGTATCGTATAGACTCAAAAATCAAACTCACAGATGGTAGAGTTTGAGCCTCCGGTAAAAATAGGATGCAAATGCCAATTTACCCATGAACATTCCAGGGGCAAACTATTCACAAATCAATGAGTGATGTCCGATTCAAGTTTTAAGCTCAATGATAAGGTACGTCCATTTTATAGCTTAGTCCGAACGGCGGGCCGCAGTGCGACACCTCGTTTTGGAGCCATGTACCATACCAAATGGTACAGTACCACCCAAATATCGCCAGCATTTCGAGTGGATAACCACCGCTAAAAATTTTCATGATGTTCTCGCCAGGATTCGAACCCAGGCGTTCAGCGTTATAGGCGGACATGCTAACCTCTGAGCAACAGACAGACAAACTTTTTCGATATCCGAAGGGCTGGCGGACCCACCACCTTACCACAATTTTCTTACCGGTTGTTTTTGTATGCCACCTTATGGTACCCCAAAAACACAAATTTGGTATAAAATTTCTAGGTCAAATAAACTGGGGGGGACGCCCCATCCCAAAACGCACCCGAACCGACATGTTTACCTATTGGGACAATATGGGTATCAAATGAAAGGTATTTAAGAGTAGAGTACGAAATGTCACTTGAAGAGTGGGACATAAAAATGTCACTACAAGTGTCTGGGGGTCCCCCACTCCCAAAAAAACCACCCAGCAGCCCACTATTATCCCTTTGGACAATATGGCATTTACAAATGAAAGGCATTTACAAGTGGAGAACAAATTTGATATAAAAATTTATTTCTTGATGTCTGAGGGGCCTCCCAACCCCCAAAACCATATTTACAGGTTGGGTCAATATGGGGGGGGGGGGGGGGGGGGCACCCTAAAACCCAAACCATACCAAGAGGGCATATTAGACGATCATGATAATATGGTACTCAATTAATAGGTATTAGGGAGTAGATTACGAATATGGTATTAAAAATGAGGTTCAAGTGATAGGAGGTTGCCTACCCCACAAAATATGAAAATTTGTCAATCATGGCTATAAGGTAAAAAGTATTTGCTAGTAAATAATCAAATTGTACTGGAGTGCTAATGAAGGCGGAGCATAGCGGGCCAAGTACACCTAGTTTTTTAATATAGTCTGATCTGAACCAGGTTTGGGTCCGATTTCGGGAGTCTGAATACATTTGATTGTTTCAAATTCCAGCGAAAACGGCAAATAGGTCTATATGACACCTATTTCGATATATGGTTCCATGTGGACCTTTCCCGGTTCAAACAACAGGACGCCTGGTCGAACTCTGTTCTGAATTTTAACGCAATTTGTTAATACAATATATGGGGCTATTACAGGCTGAAGACCCCACAACGATGGATTGGTTTATATAACAGCAATATCAAAATATCGCCTGATCTGGACAATTTTCAGTTTGGTTGTCGGGAGTCTTAATACAACTCGCTATTCCCCATTTCAATGCAATCGGTTAATAAATGCAACAGTAATGGGCTTTAGAAATAATATAATTTGACACATGACGTAACATAACATTACGTTGCAATAATTTATTATTAATTTTAAACTAATACTAACAGAATGTTTAAAGTAAAATAATTTTTTCTTTAATATCATTGGGTTATGCAGTGCTACCCCAAGTATTTTTCAAGTTTTAATTTTTTTATGGATGCAACTTCAATGGACATGTTGCATACAAATATTCGCATATATTTGCGCATGTATGCTTGTGTATGGGTTGGTGTGTGCGCTGGTGGAGCATTTCATGTTAGACGACAATCAAATTGCCGATAAACATCAGCACTGTTGCATTGTGGGTTATTAGACTTGAAAAATTAATATTTATGATTTACTAAATGTTAAAATCAATTAGTGCTGTGTGCAGTCTGTTTTGCTTTTACACTCTGTAACGGCGGCTTGGGTGTTGTTTTATTTAAATTTTTTTTTCACTTGCTTTTGAGTATATCATGGTAAACATAAAGAGGAGGATAGCATGAAAAGTTTACACATTATTAAAATGCAATAGAAAGAAGATTAGAAAATTAGTTAGGGTCAATATGGAAAAATAAACATGTAATGCAATGGAAAAGCCATCTAATTTTTAAATTTCATTTTGTTGCATATGAAACGAATTTTTACCTATAACAAATATTGATGTGTATACCCTACACCATAGGCTAGGGGTATACTAATTTCGTCATTCCGTTTGTAATACCTCTAAATATAAGTCTAAGATATAATGTATATACATATATATTCTTGATCGTCATGACATTTTAAGTTGATCTAACCATGTTCGTCCGTCCGTCTGTCTGTTGAAAGCACGCTAACTTTCGCAGAAGTAAAGCTAGGCGCTTGAAATTTTGCCAAAACACTTCTTTTAAGTGAAGGTCCGTTAGGATTGTAAGTGGGACAAATTGGTTCACGTTTTGATATAACTGTCATATAAACCGATCTTGGGTCTTGACTTCATGAGCCTCTAGAGGGAGCAATTCTTGTCCGGTTTGACTGAAATTTTGCACGTGGTGTTTTGGTATCACTTCCAGCTACTGCGCTAAGTATGGTTCAAATCGGTCAATGTTTTGATATAGCTGCCATATAAACCGATCTTGGGTCTTGACTTCTTGAGCTTCTATAGGGCGCAATTCTTGTCCGATTTGACTGGAATTTTGCATGTGGTGTTTTAGTATCTTTTCCAATAACTGTGTTAATTATGGTTCAAATCTGTTCATGTTTTGATATAGCTGCCATATAAACCGATCTTGGATCTAGACTTCTTGAGGCTCTAGACGGCGCAATTCTTACCAAATTTGGCTGAAATTTGGATTATGTCGTTTTGATATGACTTTCAATAACTGTGCGAAGCATGGTTCAAATTGGGTCATAACCCGATACATCTGCCATATAAACCGATCTCCAGATTAGACATCTTGAATATCTAGAGGGCGCAATACTTATCAAATTTGGTTAAAATTTTGCACATGACTTTTTGGTATGACTTTCAACAACAGTTCCAAGTTTGGTCTAAATAAGTCCATAACCTGATAAAGCCGCTATATAAACCCATTAGGAGGGGACAACCACCACTGAATTTTTCTGATGGTCTCGCCAGAATTCGAACCCGGGCGTTCAGCGTCATATGCGGACATATGCGGACATAACCTCTGCGCTACGGTGGTCTCCGATCTACCACTTTGACTTTCTGAGCCTTTGGAGGGCGAAATTATTATTTGATTTGCCAGAAATGTTCACACCTATGACAAGTATAATCCATACTGGTCAATAACTTGATATAGTTCATATATATTCGAAAAAGTCATTCAAAGAACTTGACAAATGCGATCCATGTTGGCGGGTATATAAGTTTTGGCTCGGCCGAACTTAGCACGTTTTTATTTGTTATTTATACAATAATTTTCCAGAAGCAATTAAGAAATATTCTACAAGCGATAAGCCTTTGTGGCCTGCTATTTCAATTTGTATACAATGCTATTATTTTCAACATCACTGTAAAACGTTTCTTCAAGTGCTTAGGTTAATTTATAATAAACTAAATAATTTCATAATTGATTCTGACCACAAACAAGCCTTATTTACATTTCGTTTTTTTTGTGATTTTTTTCTTGTCTACTCGTACCAGCAACATAGCCATCCACCAGCAATTTCCGCCCTCATGGAATAAATACATATACACACGTATCTATGTATAAACAAATGGGGGGTCATCTTTTCTATTCCTGGTTCTTGTCATCTTAGAGCAGCACCACCACCACTAACCCCATATAACATAGAAAGAGGGAAAACCATAGACAGATCTATCCATTGGCCATATGAAATAGCCAACACAAAAATATGGATAATACCAAAAACAAGGGAACTCAAAGGATATATTGCAGAAGGTCCAAAGAAAACAAAAAAAAAAAAAAGCACCAAGAGAATGGCAACATCACATGAATAAAATTGCGGCCAAAAACTACTCCATTCACTCTGCGTTTGAATACGAATATGTTGATGATGTCCTGTGAAATCAACGCAGTAAGTTCATGCATTTATACTCACATATTGATGGGGACGGACAGACGGATGGGGCGGAAAGACATACACTTTGGCATGGGTACGTGGCCACAATGTTGCCTCATATATATGAACATTTTATGAGCTGTTAAGACCACTTAAAATACAAAATGCTCCCCAGTTAACCATTGTGAAGTGTGTAAAATCAAATATGTGTCCGGTTTATTGCTGTTCTTTTGGTAGAGCAAAAGTGCTGCCACTTTTTCGTTCGACTTCAACCGTTGTATGGCCGCTGCCGAGAACGGCGGTGTTAAGGATGATGACGATGATGATGATGCTTCTGCAGCCCTTGGTATATAGTTGCCTTTGCTGTGATGGAAAGTATGTGGTTTATCCTTTATTAGTTGTTGTTTTTATTCTAACTGCCACTGTTGTTGGTTGGTCTTGCTTCTGGATTTTGAGCGAATTTCCAACTTTGGGGGTTAAAGCGACAGAAAACAGGTGTCTGGTTTTCGGTCATAATAAGAATATGATTATAAATCCTAGCTGGCACATATAATTAATTAATGAAAGTCTTTTCAAGGGCGGAAATTTATTATTTAAAGCATAAATGTATGAAATGTTTTGGGTAGTTTTCTAATTTCTACAAAAATAAAAGAACAGAACTTAATCAAATTTTTAATGTAATGTCAAATGCTGGTGTTAATATTGCTTTTTATTATCAAATTTGATCTGTTGACTTCAGATATGGTTGTAGAGACACTGATGATGCAGAACATTTATGGGGTCGCAGACGCATATTTCGAGGTGTTACAAACCGAATGACGAAATTAGTATACACCCATCCTATGGTGGAGGGAAGAGATGGGTTTGTATAGAAGCACTTTCAATTCATACACCGATTAGGACCAAACTTAATAAAGCCAGTTGGAAATCATTGTATTGTAGAAAATATATTGAAATCAAATTGGGATATGTTAATGATGGGATAGCTAATTAAACCTTACACCATTACCGTGGTACAGGGTATTATAACTTAGTGCATTTGTTTGTAACATCCAAAAGGAAGAGAGATAGACCCATTGATAAGTATACCGATTGGATTTGGCTATGCCCGTCTGTCTGTCTGCCTGTCTGTCCATGTTAATGTGTGTACAAATTACAGGTCGCAATTTTCATCCCATCGTCTTCAAATTTGGTACAAGCATGTTTTTCGGCTTAGAGACGAAGCCTATTGAAATTGGTAAAAATCGGATCAGATTTGGATATAGCTCCCATATATATGCAATAAAAAGCTCATTTGTTAACCGATTCTCTCGAAATTGGGCAGGAAGAATTGTCCTAAGACTCTCGACATTATTGGAGAGTTTTATAGAAATCGGTTCAGATTTAGACATAGCTTTCATATATATATATATTGCCCGATTTCCACTCCTAGAGCCATTGGAAGTGCATTTATTGACCAATCTTCCAAAATTTTATACAACACCTTCCTTGACGACTACCACAATATATGAGAAGTTTCTTGAAATCGGTTCAGATTTATAAAGGGTGATTTTTTTGAGGTTAGGATTTTCATGCATTAGTATTTGACAGATCACGTGGGATTTCAGACATGGTGTCAAAGAGAAAGATGCTCAGTATGCTTTGACATTTCATCATGAATAGACTTACTAACGAGCAACGCTTGCAAATCATTGAATTTTATTACCAAAATCAGTGTTCGGTTCGAAATGTGTTCATTCATGTGTTCAGCGATGAGGCTCATTTCTGGTTGAATGGCTACGTATATAAGCAAAATTGCCGCATTTGGAGTGAAGAGCAACCAGAAGCCGTTCAAGAACTGCCCATGCATCCCGAAAAATGCACTGTTTGGTGTGGTTTGTACGCTGGTGGAATCATTGGACCGTATTTTTTCAAAGATGCTGTTGGACGCAACGTTACGGTGAATGAACACATTTCGAACCGAACACTGATTTTGGTAATAAAATTCAATGATTTGCAAGCGTTGCTCGTTAGTAAGTCTATTCATGATGAAATGTCAAAGCATACTGAGCATCTTTCTCTTTGACACCATGTCTGAAATCCCACGTGATCTGTCAAATACTAATGCATGAAAATCCTAACCTCAAAAAAATCACCCTTTATATCGCCAGATATAAAGAACTATTGCAAGTGCATTTATTAACCAATCTTCCTAAAACTTTGTACAACGCCTTGCTCGACGACTACCACAATATCTGAGAAGTTTTCTTGAAATCGGTTCAGATTTATATATAGCTCCTATATATATGTTCGTCAGATTTTGAGCAATTTGCAATAATGTTATCATTTGTCAACCGTAGTTATTACAGTTTAAACATATTTGCTCGTTTTTTGTTTAATTTTGCAATAAGTGGAATTTTGTCGATAGTATCGATAGGAAAAACAGCAATCGATATTCAGTAAAAATCTAAAATATCGATAGAAATGATAGTGCCATCGATAAATTGCCAGCTCATGGTCTTATTGTATTTGTGTTTCTGTTTATCTGTTGTAACCACATTACAACACTAATGTGTGTTGCACACCTTACAGTCCTCAAAATTAAGGATATTACCTAGGTAATTGTCGAATATGGACAATATCAAACTGAGGTCGTATGTTTTACACGTTCTTCTCTTGTTTTGAACATTTCTACCTTCGTAGGTAAGTTGGAAAGGGCTATAGTGGCAGTTTGTTGCGCAATCTCCTAGAAAATGTGTAGTGCATTATCCTACAACAGTAGCCCTGTTTTTAAGACATTACAAACCCTTCATTGGTAATCCAGATAACAATTTGGCTACCGGAAAGCTCTTTTCGAAGTAAATTAAGAAAAAAAAATCAATTTTTGTTATATATTCCAATATATTTTTTTCAGTTAATTCTCTATAAAAAATACATTCTCCTCTTATTCCTCTTCAATAAATGATTTATTTGGGCTTAATTGGCCCGAAAAACATATACCCTCTGTCATGAAATTAAAAGCAATCCAACGTATTTTGTCGCATTTATACAATAACACCTTGTTGTTACAATGTTTTTTCTTTTACTTTTTGTACTTGTTAGCATAGAAATTTTTGTCGTATTGCAGGTGCTTTCTGTTGTTTGTCTTGTCGTTTGTTTTTTTGGTCACATTTATCTGTAAATGGTGTTTTTTGCTAGCATGGCCCTTTATAAGCAAGGCTGGCTGGCTGGCTGGCTGGCTGGCTGGATGGCTTGCTGTTTGTCTGTCCGTCTGACCATTTGGTCATCCACATGTCTAAAGGGACCCCAACAGACCTCTACAAGTCCTGCCAAACGCCATAGAGGGAAAGAGAGTGCGGTGGCAAACAACCACAAACGTAACTGCAGCACCCTTCACTTCATGTTTTGCTGGAGTTTTTAGTCTCTCTGTCTGTCTTTCTCCGTATTTTTTATTTGGTATAAACCACGTGTGTGCATATGAATATGAATTATGGAAATTATGGACGGAAACAACACTTACAAAATGTATTATAACAACAAATTCTTTTTTTTTTTGGTTTTTTCATATTTCGTCTAGTGTCTATCCTGTTCATACCTTTTATCGTGGGTTTTTGTCAACCACCTTACTTTCATTGCTTGATACTCGCATAAGCTGAGAATAAAATTTTGAAACCATACAAATTCGAGGGCAATTTTCATATACAATACTCGTACTCCATAAAGAAGAAGGGTTCTTCTATTTCAAATGATATTTAACAAAAGGCGGTCTGCTAATGTTGGTTTTTTGGTTTCTCTACATGCACAGTTCATCATAATTGTCGTCCATGCCATGAGGGTCGTTGTTATTTGCAAAAACATAAAAGGGTCCGTTCAGTTCATTCATTGAACGAAATTTTCGTGGTTAGTATGGGTAGAATGTGCTTTTCAGCTTAAGAATCATTAAAAAATCATTTATGGCTTTGCAAGTGAGTGTGTCGCAATACATTTGAGTGTGAGTATTTTGCCAAATTATGCTAGCGACCTGATTTTGGAAGCATGGGGGTGAAATTAAACTTTCTTCTTATCGTCAAGTGAAGCTCGATTTAAGTTAAGATCTATACTAAGGGGCTTATTTTAATGGGTTAACCCTTATATGAAGGTTTCTGCTTAGAGAGCAATCTTAGTTATGACACCGTCTCAAACTGTCTCGGAACTGTCCGACTTTCTGTGAAAGTACAAAACGCATACTGCGATTATTCGTTTTCAGGCACTAAAAGCAATTAGAAGGGTGCAACCAGTCCAGTTTCAGGCCTTCATGCTGTCATTTTAACAAAATTTCTGATTAAAAAACTGTTTAAGTGGTCTAAGGCCCTTCAACTCTCACATGACATAGAAAAGTTTATGCTAACACTAGAGAAAATTTCTTTCATATTAAAGAGTAAAGCACACTTCAAACTAAGCTTAATGATAAGAGACATGAAAATGAACAGTGGGGATACTTCTCTCTGTTACAAGTTTAAGCATAATAATAAGAGACTTCCTTGTTAGTAGTTAATTATTCTACTATTACAGCAGTAGTTATGAAGCTATAGAAAAATCTTTGCATCAAAAAATCTAAAACAGATTAAAAAAGTAAAGTAAAATGAAATGAACTAAAATAAAATAAAATAAAACAATAAAATAAAATAAAATGAAATAAAATATAATATAATAAAAAAAATAAAATAAGGTAGAGTAAAATAAAGTAAAATAAAATGAATAAAATGTAATATAATAAAAAAAAATTAAAATAAAGTAGAGTAAAATAAAGTAAAATAAAATAAAATAAAATAAAATAAAATAAAATAAAATAAAATAAAATAAAATAAAATAAAATAAAATTAAATAAAATAAAATAAAACAAAATAAAACAAAATAAAATAAAGTAGGTTAGGTTAAGTTGAAAAGAGGGTGCAGATATTAATCCGCCCCATGCTACTATGGACATACACCTAAGCCAGTGATCGGCTTTTTGTGCGTCCTAAAAGCTATAAAGTAACCTCTAAAAATAAAGTAAAATAAAATAAATTAATTTTTGTTTGTTTCACTTTCGAGACGAGCTAAATGATCGAAGATGCAAATGGAAAGCCAAAGGTAGCAACACACACCAACCACTATGGGACGCGTTTCGTCTTTGATTAGAAGACTTTTCAACCATATTAGGTGTGATGGGTTCAAATAAATTAAATTGAAATAAAATAAAATAAAATAAAATAAAATAAAATAAAATAAAATGAAAAGTAGAATATTGTAAAGTAAACTTCTACTTTGGACTGCAGATCTGAATTTATGTTAACAGCATTGAAATAAAATAAATTCTATAAAAATGGTGTTTTTTGCAGTATAAACACTGTGAAATCTTTTATTACATTTTTCAAATATTAAATAAATAGTTTTATTTTTTTTAAATTGATACCTGAATATAATTGCTTTAAATTATTAAAATATAAAAAGTCAGCAATATAGGACATGGAAATTGAGAGTTAGGTGTTTATGATACGGGAACATCAATTGAAGGGTAGTCAAGAGATAAAAGTAATGGATCCCCGAATGGTCACGTGAAGATTAAGGAAACATAAAGATCGGATAACAAGACATACAAGCTTCAAACATTTAAAGGTTAGGTTTCAAAAAATAAAGAAAGAAAAGAGAGTAAGACGAAAGAAGAGTGTTTAGTTTTACGAAAGAAGGGGAATACTTTTGCAACCTATTTATAATATTTATACTTTGGTCCTTTCTTTTTAATCCCCCTAAACATTCGGTAAATGACACCTACTTTAAGGAAAACTCAACCAACTCATAAAGACATGTTAATTATTTTATTTATATTTTAAAATATTGCTAATACTTTTTAAATAACATATGATTTCTCTAAGTATTTTTATCTTTAACTACTCTTAAGTAGTTTCAGCTTCAACTACTAAAGTGTTTCTCATAATTACGCCTCCAGGCTATCATAACTGGTACACCCCTTATGCTATCATGGAAACACAAACCAATAGCTGCTGTCAGCACAACATCAAAAAACACACTTAACTTGAATGTAAAATTAGCCATGCCAGTTGCTAGTCATTACTTAAGTTTTCTTTCTACTATTTTATCTTAGATAGGAAGTGAAGAAAAACAGAATTCAATTAATAAGTTAAACTTTAATATATGAAATATTAAAAAAAAAACTTTTATCTATAAACGTTAAATTGAGTAAACATTTCTAATTCATATTAGGAAAAAAGTGTTATTTGAGCAAAGAAATGATTTGGGAACGTTTATGAAGAACTCGATACACCAGAAACAACTATAAAAAGTTAGAATGCTAGTAGACCAAAAACAAGGTTGCAAAGACACTGATGATGCACAACGCAGCGGATGCTTATATGAGTAAGCTTTTGTTGATTATGTACTTCACTACTTTTTCAACTCTATTAAATTAACTATTTTAGTTTTTTTAATACCAGAATTCTTTAATAAGCATCAGCAAAAATACTAAAGAACATTTGTCGCATGCAACTGTGATGGATTAAGCATTAATTTATTATTCATGTTACCGCCTTACTGGTGTTTGACTTATTGCGTGCAATAATTGTCAACACTGACCCCTTTGACTTGTATTAAATTGCGTGTGTTTTTGAGCACTTCTTGAACAACTATAATAATCTTTTGATATAACATTATGTTGGGTAAAAAAGGTGGGAAAACAAGCCAACTTTAAGCGGGCAACTTTTTCGCTCTTGTCTTTTAAATATTATAGCATTATTGTAATATACTATAATTAGGGCATCAAAAAAGTAATAATTAATATCTAAAAAAAAAAGAATTATATGGCTAAAGATACAAATCCCCCAAAAAATTATTAAAACTTTAGTTCTCTTCCTGCAATAAAAAGGAAGATTTGAAAAATATGCCAAAAGTAAGCCAGACGGTCAGCAGCCAACACTACCATTACAATCATCGTCGTCGTCATCATCATCATCACTTTGCAGTAGTAGACTGTCATGTTTAATGTCATCAACATGTTATCATGTTTAACTACAACGTTTTGCTACCGTATGTGTATGGTGGCGGTATTGCTTGCTATTGAACGTCGTTCGTTGTAATAGTTTTGTTAAGCTCGATTAACGTATATTAAATTGGCTTTTATATGGCCAAGATATGGTCATACAGATTTGTTTGGTAATTAAAACTTGAGTTTTATTATTAAATACAACAGCTTGCTCTGTGATCTGTGGTCATAAGCAGTTCCTTGTTCAATATATTGGAGGAACTAGGCGAACATGTGGTTGGCACACTAACTGTCTGCTTGTCTGGTGGTCTTTCATTCTGTCCAAAAGCCTAACTTGTAGCCAAGTGTGTGCCTTAGCCTTAACCCATTGACTTGATTTGAATGTTTTTTGTTTTGTTTTTTACCCTCTTAATAATAGTAGGCCTTTATGAACTGAGGATGTAGAAAGATCAGGTGTCGATTTTTATTGAAGATTGCTGGGTAGCGGTTGGCAAAGTGGTTATTTTTTCCCCCTTTTATATTTAACAATTTGTTTCTTTTTCTGTTTTTTAGTTTTCAAACTGGGTGGCTAATAGCTACAGTATATGGGAACTTTAATATGAATGAAGTTGAAGTTACAGTTTAAACTGTAGTTTTGGTGAATGATTTTGTTGATGCTAGTAGAGATCCAATGAAAACTGTTATGTTCAATGGTTAAAGAGATTCAACATTCTTTAAATTATTGGAAGTTTTTTTGGCAGTTGTGTGTTGACTTGAAAATGTAAAATTTTTACAAATTGGAGTTTTGGGAATTTTGCAATATTTATTTTTTTCTAAGAAGTAAATGTACAGAATTGAGTTATCAAATATTGGTGAAATTTGTTTTTTTCCCCTTTGATATTTTATAATTTGTTTCTCTTTCTGTTTTTTTAGTTTTCAAACTGGGTGGCTAAAAACGTCTAATAGCTACAGTATAAGGGAACTTTAATATAAATAAAGTTGAAGTTACAGTAGTGAAGTGAAGTTACAATAGTTTTGGTGAATGATTTTGTTGATGCGAGTAGATATCCAATGAAAACTGTTATGTTCAATGGTTAAAGAGATTCAACATTTTTATTGTTGACTTGAAAATGTAAAACTTTACAAATTGGAGTTTAGGAATTTTGCAATAATTATTTTTTTCTAAGAAGTAAATGTACAGAATTGTACAAATATTGGTGAAATTTGTTAAGCATAAAGATATATGGGCTTGCGGAACCATATTTGGTCATTCATGCTCTCTTTTTCACTGCCGAAACAGTCCTCCAAAACTTTTCTCGGTCAAAGAGTCTTAAAACTAGTTTTAACCTTGTTTTCTGTAATACAACTTTGGATTACAAACTAATAGTCTTAACCATACCATCAACATTATCTTACTTTCTTTTGTGGTGATATTGCAGGTTTTCAAATGAAATAATCATGTAAAAAAATCAATGAATTTCACAATTTTCCAGCCATCTGTTCTCATTTCCAACTATTGTCTCTAATTGTAATAGAAAGCGGCTGCTTTTTTCTATAATTTTTCCATTCCTTGTATATTTAAACAATATAAAAATATTTTTTGCATCATTTGCACTAGCAACAATGTGTGAAATATTTAATTTGCAAACAAATTGTCCCCTGAATCTATGGACAGATTGATGGTTGTATTCATTCTCCAGTGTTTTGTATATATTGTAATTAATTCCAAACACACAAGTGTATATATCACGAAATGATTGATAACCTAGAAATGACGTGGCAGGCGGCTTCAAGTCATCACAGAAGCCGGGTTCCTATAATCTTTTATTAAACGCTTTGTATTGGCAGACATACTAAAAGAGAGGAGGCAGTCTATAAATTGAGGTATGGACTAATTAAAAGCAAATAAACGTTTTTTGTTTGATTTTGTAGTACCCGTTTAGAAAAAGCCCCAATCTGGTCACCTTAAATGGATGTAAAGTCCATGTTATCAGTTAAACGTATAAACACACTTTAAATCACTTTTTAAATAATACTCCTAATCAGCAGTCAGAATCTTTTCTAAAAAAAATTGGTCAGCTCATATACCCACAATGCATTACAAAAAAAAAAAAAAAAAAGAAAATAAAAAAACAACAAAGTGAAGCTACCTCAGCAAAGCGGCAACTGGCGGCTTAGTTCTAAGACCTGATATTGTTCAGGAAGCTTGGCGAGAAAAAAATCAATCATTTCCACACTTACATGGTTGTAGACAAAATGCATGTAACAGCTGAGAGTATGCGTTGCCGGGCTTGTGTGTGTTTTTTTTTGTTCTTCTCTTCCTATCTTACCAGATGCTAGTAGCCACCGAGATAAATGGCAATAACAAGGCTTAAATTGTAATAAATGCTTGCACTACACGACACTCGGTTGCAGACGCGCCGTCTTTTGCTAAAGCGAGAGTGATTCTTTTTTTCTGGCAAACATAATTTTACGATAGGCTTGCTATTAAACGCTATATTGAGCTTGAAATGCTGGGTTTTAGGAGCTTAATCATATTGATGAGAGCAGACCACTACAATGTGAAGTTCGTTGTGTAATACCTTACAGATCCCCACATTGTTTCAATACCAATGTAGTTTGTTGTGAAGCCACCCAATTTGTTAGAGGTAAAGCAGAAGAAGTGATTATAATAAGATTTGGTGTTGATAGTATTGATGGCTGAATATGAGTATGAAAAGTCTAGTTGTAGTCGGTTGTTATTTACTTTACGTTATGGAAAACTATTGACTTTATTTGGGAGGAAATAAGGAAGTCGATTACGCTCGACGTCAAAGTCGTGGCAAAGTTTTTTTTTGTTGCACAAGGTAAAGAAAATATTGTACTTATCTCTGAAGTCAACATTTCAACTGCGAAAACTTAGCTTATATGGAACATATTCATTGTTTAATATTGAAATGTGTTTTCTAATAGTACAATGAGATATTCACATATATAGGTCGAATATTTGAACAAAATCTCGTATTTTCAAATTAATTCTTTTTTTCTTGTTTAGATACAAACATTGTATATTACATTACTCTTCAGCATACAGGTACCTTCGGCGTATGACGTATTAAACTATTATAAACAATAACACTACTCTGCATCAAATCTAAAGCATACAAATGTGGTATGTCCATTTATGAATATGGCTCACCATTTTGAAAATATTGCAGAAACCTTAGTTCTCACAAGGGAATGATTGAAAATTTTATAATGATACTCCAGAAATCATTTCAAATAGTTGTGTTTTCTATTACAAGGATCATTCTAAAGCAATTTCAATGAAATCTTAAAATTTTAATGTTTTCAGTTGCGAGGTAAAGATAGGTAGTTGATACATATGTAATAAAATGAAATATTGATAAATTCTTTTCTCATTTACTTTGAATATTTTCAACTTATTCATATTGAAATTATCACTGATCTTGTAATTATAACTGTTACGTTAGTTGCAAATTATTTGCTTAGTTTTTATGTATTTATTTAGGCTAGATTTTATTGGGGTTTCTTTAGTAAATTTTTAGTTTTACCTAAAAATTTATCGGGATTAGTTTACAACTACATTGGATTTAGATTTGGAGAAAAAACAAAAAATGTGGAAAATTTCTTACCCATGTCTGGTGATATGCCGCCGTATTGTGTTAAGTCAGATCTTATCTTACCTGAAAGAGAATAATAAAAAAACAATAAAATTTTTTATGTAATCCAGAATACTTAAATTGGGAAATTCTTAAATACATTAATTTATAAATATTGTCTTCTTTCAAGAAATAAGTATAAGAGGTGCCTTATTCTTATGTGTTTATTGATATCTGGCGGTGGCAATCTATTGTGGATAAGACCAAACAAGGAAGGGCTTCGGGATGCCACGAACCATGAAAAGGTGGCTTAGAAGAGGTGAATGGGGTTGCTAAAATTAACTTTTAAGATAATTGAATTAGTTCATTCAGTTTGCTTATTATTTACTTATTAACAGACTTTTGAAATTTAGTGTTGTTTCAAATCTCTATTAATGTCAAGAATTCTATAACTCATTCTCTTAGTTTATTAGTTCAGCGAGCATGGAAGTGCTTGGCATTGTTTCTTGATACAACTGACAAGTGGAAACTTGTGTTGGGGAAGGTCGATCATGAAATATCTATTCACTTCAGCTCCTTTCAAATCACTGAATTACTTTTTTTAGTTTAGTGAGCTTCTGTTGTGATTCGGTGATATATGTTTGTCTCACTTCAGCTCTTGCTATCTTTTCAGCTTTTTAAATCCCTTTTTAAAGCAAGAATGTTTTTAGCCATATACTTTATCGTTCACTTAGTTCACTATGTCAGCGAGCTTACAAGTGTAAGTGGATACTTGTCTTGGGGAATTGGGTTATTAAACTGAAATTTTTTTTATTTTATTTTTTTTTTAGCAAAAATTAGATTTTTAATTTTTTGATATTATTCGAGGCTGTGTTTATTTAGCATAATTTTGGCATTCATTTGGGCTCACATGCTTTGAAAGTGTCGTTTTGCCTTCGTAAATTATAAAGGAACAAGTAAAAAGGCGTTAAGTTCGGCCGGGCTGACCTTTGGATACCCACCACCTAGAGTATATATGTAAGCCACCTTTCATCAAAATTCGGTGAAAATTGCATACCTTATGTCCCATAGCAGTTATATCGAAATATGTTCCGATTTGAACCAAATGCTAATAAGTTCAGTAGCTATATCTAAAAATGAACCGATCTGCACCATATACGACACGGATGTCGAAAAGCCTAACATAAGTTACTGTGTCAAATTTCAGTGAAATCAGATTATCAATACGCCTTTTATGGGGCAAGACTTAAAATTGAGATATTGGTCTACAAGGCAGCTATAACCATTTCTGGACTGATTTGGGCCAAGATGCAAAAAAATGTCGAAGAGCCTAACACAACTTACTGTCCTAAATTTTGGCGAAGTCGGACAATAAATGCGCCTTAAATCGAGAGATAGGTTTATATGGCAGCTATATTCAAATCTGGACCGATCTGGGCCATATTGTAGAAGTATGTCTAACTGACTGTTCCAAATTTGAACTCACTTTCTCAAATTTCAGCGACATTGGACAATAAATGCCCCTTATATGGCCCCAAAACTTAAAGCCGGGAGATCGGTCTATGTGACAGCTATATCCAAATCTGGACCGATCTGGGCCATATTGTAGAAGTATGTCTAACTGACTAACTGACTGTTCCAAATTTCGGCGACATCGGACAATAAATGCGCCTTTTATAAGCCCAAAACTTTAATCGAGAAATCGGTCTATATGGCAGCTATATCCAAATCTGATCCGATCAGGGCCAAATTGAATAAAGATATCGAAGGGCCTAAGACAACTCACTGTCCCAAATTTCAGCAAAATCGGATAGTAAATGTGGCTTTAATGGGCCTAAGACCCTCATTCGGAGGATCGCTCTATATGACAGCTATATCCAAACCGATCTGTGCAATATTGAATAAAGATTTCGAAGGACCTAACACAACTCACTTTTCGAAATTTTGGCAAAATCAGACAATAAATGCGCCATTTATGGGCCCAAGACCTTATATCGAGGGATCGGTCTATATGGCAGCTATATCCGAATCTGAACCGATCTGGACCAATTTGAAGAGGAATGTCAAAGGGTCTAACACAACTCACTGCCCCAAATTTCAGCAAAATCAGATAATAAATGTGGCTTTTATGGGCCTAAGACCCTAAATCGACGGATCGGTCTATATGGGGGCTATATTAAGATATAGTCCGATGTAACCCATCTTCGAACTTAACCTGCTTATGGACAAAAAAAAAAAAAGAATCTGTGCAAAATTCCTTCTCAATATCTCCGTTTTTGAAGATTGTAGTGTGATTTCAACAGACAGACGGACGGACATGGCTAGATTGTCTTAGATTTTCACGCTGATCAAGAATATATATTTATAGGGTCGGAAACGGATATTTCAATTTGTTGCAAACGGAATGACAAAATGAATATACCCCCATCCTTCGGTGGTGGGTATAAAAATGACAGCGAGACGCTTTCATATGAGTCAGTGTGCAACGAGTAATTTCTCATATCTCACTGTAGCGGCGATAAATTCGAGATAAAAATACTCCCAAGAAATGAATGGTGGTTGTTTTTCAAAATTATCTACTCAATAGCAACTTGTTCATGTTACTCTTTCTTCAGTGTCTCGCTCTTCAGTAGGCTTGAAATACAGCATCATGTGGGTTCACCGTTCGCAAGTTCAGCTAAAACAGTCACCAATAAAAGGTTTTGTGCTGGAATCAGTAACGGACACGAACATCCGATTAAAATTTCGATTGCAGATTTATGGTTATTTTACTTCACAGATGACAGTCGATATATTATTTATTGAAAAGTAATTTTTCTTAACTTAGTATTTTAACCTAAAAAACTAAACAATTAAAGACGATCCTACTTGTAAAGCTATTTTGCGTCCTTAAATAACGTACACCTTTAACTTGTGCCACAGTAAAATTCCTTACTTTCTACGATATTTTGAACTTCATTTTAGATTTTGTCTTCAATCACAAGCTAAGGATCTATTGATCTACCATTTAAAATTAAAATCCCTAATATCAAGAAAAATATCTTTCATCAAAGGAAATGTTTCCTTAAAAAGTTGGAAAATTTACCATCTTAAAATTAAGTTTACTTATCTTTTGATTGAATCTTTAAAATTAGGACAAACAGTGTAAGTTATTATTAAATTTAGACAAAAACTTTTCTCACTTAGGTGGCCAGCATTGCATACAAGACTTTGTTTGTCCAATTATGGCCCTTTAAGTCAGTTTTATATCCCTTAATGTAAAGGCATTTTAAAAATTCGTCTATTGTTTATCGTATTTCATTTCGAGCAACCGGACGTTCTTAGGAACGAAGTACCCTAGACAATAGACGAATGGACGGACATTGGCGGCATCTTCTTTTTGAGCTAATGAATTAATAATAAATAAATCATTATTAACATCAAATGTATGCGTATTTTCCCTCTTATGTTTGTTGTTTTCTGGCTAGATGCTTCTCACTATTGTTGTGGAACATAAAACATATGAACTTTTATGAATTTCTTGTAAACAAACAATACATATAAGATTTATTTTATTTTTTGTTGTTGTTTTTTTTTTTTGCTGTGGTATAGGCCACGAGTAACCAGGGTTGGCTGAGAAGCTTTCGCTTGTTTGCCCACAAGTGGCAATAATGATTTGTTGTTGTTGTTGTTCTAATAAACAAACAAACACATTGCTTGCGCACCCATCCTCATCATCATCTAAAATATTGGCAACTTTTTATTTCATTGTATTTCTTGTGCTATACTATTTCTTGGCAATTGGAGATAGATGACCGCTTGTTAAGAGTTTTGCTACCTACACTGCATGGTTTAGAAGTGACCACAAAAATTAACGCTGGAATATGGTTTTTTTGTTTATGGCTTTTTAAGACAGAGTGAGAGGAAATAAATCTTTGAAAATTGCCATATATTATAATTTGTCATTTCGAAGTTTTTTTTTTAATGCGTTTGTGTGTGTGAGGTCTCAGTATCGCCTGAATTCAGACACTGCAATATGGTTTGCGTACTAATTGGAGCAATATAAACTGGAATATTTATTTATTTCTAAGAATAACTTTTGCCATGATCACCACACATTTAATGATTAATGAGGTCCAAATACTAATTTATTGGAAATGTAAATTAATTGCTTATAAATATTGTGATATTAATTGTTTATGTGCATAAACCGGTACAAATGACGTGAGTATTCAAAGTAGGGAGCTTCAGATGTTTTGTAGTCTTAAATCACTTCAAGTTCTCAATGGGGAACTAAGGTGATGAGGAACTTGTAATTTTAACTTTCATCAATATGGGCTAAGAAGTATGCTTTCGGAGGGCTTCAGAAGTCATATTAGGGGCAACGAATTCTGGCGGAAAGTTGGATTTTCTTAGTTTTGTATCGAAAAACCATACAGTTTATTCAATTTTTTCTATAATTCGTTTTTTTTCATAACGAATTTCATAACTCATATTGAGTGATTTTCCAGCTATGTTTCGCAAACACACTCCCACCTATCTGTACTTTCTCTTTTTTCCCTTTGTTCTTTAATTTCTGAATTTATGCATAATTTTATACATCCCAAAACATGATTTGCATTTAGTTTTGGGATAACAATTAAGATCTTAATCTAGGCACTTAAACGAAACGGTTGTGTTTATCTTTCGCAACGCAGCCAAAGGTGGCAATAACCCAACAAACCACTCGTCTTGAAGAGCATTAAGCATTGTGACTGTTTTTATTATGGCTACCCCCCAGAAGCACACTGAGACGCTCTACCTCTTACACCCTCTATGACTTTCAAAAGCAAACAAACAAAAATTTTTATAGTTATTTTATGGTTGTAAATATTCCGGAAATAATATTTGATTATAAACTCAAATCTCATCATTATTGTTGAGAGCACACCGCAACGCTCAACTTTTGAAAACGTTACATTGGCCCGTTGGGGGAGAGAGACAGTAGTGGATTTCACACCAAGGCGATGATGAGTTTCGCACAAATCATATGGGGCCTTAACAAGAATACAGCAACAAAAAAAAAACTATGATGTTAATGGGAATTTTATGCATATGCAAATGCTGCAGTGAGCGCCATCCACGGTCGAAGCATGAGAAGGGAAAAGAAAATTTATTAGAAATCTCGTAAAGTTGGCTTGCTCAAACGATGATAACTTGAAAGGTATGTATTTTTGTTTGCCCCTTTTAGTCGTTGATATTGAAAGATAAACAAAAACATCCAAATGTTTACCTTAGTTTGTTAATATGTGTGTGTGTGTGTGTTTGGTTTTTGTTAGCACAATATTTTATATTTTTTAATGCTTTTAATTTTTGCATTCTTTTTTCTGTTGCTTCTGTTCTCTCGACATTTTCTATTCGATTTTTGGTAACACAACGCAGATAGCCAAAAACATTCACCAAATAAAAGAAGCTAACTAGTGTTACCTTAACAAATTACAATACAACAGGTAAAGCATAAAGTCAAGTAATAGACGAACATTTGATACCCTAAAGGAATAGGGAATGGAAAGTACTTTTTTCCAGCGTATCTTCATCGCCTTTCAGTAGAATACTAGACGTTAGAGGTGATAATGAATAAAGATGCCCGATGCCCCAAAAACAGCTGAAGAACAAGAAGGCAGAAGGTGCCGATAGGTTGCCAGCTGCTCTATTTAAGACCGGATACGACACGCTGCGCAATCTGTATAGAAGAACGCATGTCCGATGATTGAATTCTTGTTACATACTATATGACGTACACAAGAAAGGTGGCCATAAAGGTCGCTTATAAAATGATTTCGAGCATACTGAGTTAATCCAACACAAGCTTTATAATGACGTTGCGTTGTTAAGTGTACCAACATTCAATGATAACATTGCTTGAGAAAGCAGACGAGGAGTACTTGGAATGTTTGAGAGAAAGATATTTCGCATAATTTATGGAACAACCTGCGTTGATAAGGCCTGCGTTGGAGGCCGCCGTAGCGCAGAGGTTAGCATGTCCGTCTATGACGCTAAACGCCTGGGTTCGAATACTGGCGAGACCATCAGAAAAAATTTTCAGCGGTGGCTTTCCGCTCCCAATGCTCGCAACATTTGTGAGGTAATATGCCATGTAAAACTTCTCTCCAAAGAGGTGTCGCACTACGGCACGCCGTTCGGACTCGGCTATAAAAAGGAGGCCCTTTATCATTGAGCTTAAACTTGAATCGGACTGCACTCATTGATAGGTGAGAAGTTTGCCCCAGTTCCTCAGCACAGCAGTTACCGAAACCAATATCACCAATTTTGAAATAAAGCTAATATTGGCTAACAGATGCTAATTTGGATTAAGTAGGCAGTTCAGAAGCAAAGCAACCTCTCGAATGACGTAAATCGCTCTATATAAGGCACTGATACTACCCGTGCTGTTATGTAGCTCAGAGGCGTGGATACTTGCGAATGTCGATGAGGTAATACTTGGAGTGTTTGCGAGAAAGGAGAATATCGGCGTAATATGACGATAGCATGGTTAAACTTATAAAATACAACGGTTGCGTTGGCTAGGTCATGTTGTCATATGAAATGAAGAAGTTCCAGCGAGGAAACCTTTTGACGGCGACCATAATAGAATACGTCCAAGGGGAAGACCAAAACTCCGATGGAGTGACCAAGTGTAGTACGACATCTCGAAACTGGATGCAAAAGATTGGAGAAGGAGCGCAGAAGATCGCGGCGCTTGGAAGTTTTTTCTAACGTTCGGCTAAAGGAATAACATTTCAGTAATAGGCAACTAAAGTAAATAAGTACTTCTTATGGATGAAGCCCGTTGGGGCTTGAAAATGGTTTAGATTTGAATACAGCTCCCATATCAAATGGTCTCTCGCCTGGACTTTCATGGGCCCCTAGAAACCGCAATTATTATCTGATGTGGCTTATATTTTGCATTTAGCGTTTTTTCATGACTTTCAACTTTAGTAGCTCCCATATAAACCGATCTGCTGATTTGAGATCTTGAGACCTTAAGTCCTCAATGCTTGTTCGATTTGGCTGAAATTGAACGAAGTGTTCAGTTAGGTTTTCCAAAATCCCTGGCAAGTATGATCCAAACCGAACTCCCAATTACTTTTGTACGGCCCTAAAAAACTTAAAGTTTTGTAGATTTGGCTGCTTTTGGCAGAAATTTTTTGCGTTTTTGAGCTATTTTATTTTAGTTGTTTCAATTTGTTGTTAGATTTATTTGTCCAGCTGAAACCAATAAAGGGTTTGTTTTAATTTCTATTTAGAATAGAAAGCAAAATAAAAAACCTTTTTAAAAATGTTTTAGGCAAAATGAGGTTTCGATTCATGCATTGGGCAGGATACAGAGATCACGATTTCGAAGCTAACCAAGCTCCATCATCAGTCTGTGTGAATTTCAAGTAGAATCCACTGTGGTGAGTTCCCAAGAATCGGCCCGGCCGAAATAAATTCATTTTACTTGTTTCTTTTTTATATTTTTCGCCATGTAAAATGGCTGTAGAAGCCGAAGAATTGCCGATAATGTAAGATGACTGTAAAAGCCATGTAAGATGGCTGTAGAAGCCGAAGAATTGCCGATAAGCTGTTTTAGTCGGGGAGCCATATGCTGATTACTTGTATGTCTTCTGCAATATGTTTATTATGTGTGTTGTTTGTAACTTATGATTTAAGTCACAGCATACTCTCCATTAAATGAATCCTAACCATTTATGCGTTCTTGCAAAGGAAATCTTGTATAAGCTGTATTAAGCCTGAGCTGAAAGGATGGTATTTCAATTCGGCACCACTTTGGGGTTTTGGGTCTTCGAAAAGAAGCAGCTATAATTTTTAACTTAAATCTGAGGAACACAGCAATCATTTATGAATGCAATTTTCATTCTGATTCGCTTTTTCAAGTACCCATGTAACTATTCCTCATATCACAAAAGTCACCTATCCTAATTTGAAGGAAAACCACAATATGACCTTTATTTTGATCAACAAGTGAGTTTCATATAGCGTTACTATCATAATCGATATCTATTTCCCTTCCAACGCTAATTAAAGCACTTTGTTACAACACCCTGTGGCACACTAGGTAATGTTATAGGGTATACAATTTCAGCTGTTCCTTGGCAAGTGATCCAGCATTGAAGCCCATAGAGGGTGTGTGATTGTTCAGTGTTTGCCAAACCAAAAATTACGTTTATTCAGGCGCCAGACTCAGTCGGGCGCGCATATTTAAATACACACGTGGTTTATCGCTGACATTAAATCATATTTTTTATATTTTGTGAGTGTGCTGCCGGTACACTCCTTTGGCTTGATTCTTGACTTTCATAACGATGAAGCTTTTGCAGCACCACATCAGCTGCCATCCCAATCTACAATTATTATTATTTTTTTTAAGTAAAGCCCCTTGTTTTTCTTCAGGTTGTTTACACTTTTTTTGTTCTTTTATTTCTGTTGGTTAAAGGTACTCTATTTATTTCTCAGGTTTTGTTTTTCGTGCGACTCCATGGTGTATGTATGTAGAGGGGTGTAGTAAGGCCCTCGTTTGTTGCCGGTGTTATTTTGATTGTTTACATTTTGCGGATTTTTTTTCCATCTTCACACCAGCACAGCTTCAAACACCATGCTTACCTACCTTTGTTTTATTATTAATAAACACACTCTCTGGAAAATCTGAAGTGGTTTACAAAAGAAAAACAAAAAACAGCGCCAAGAAAATTAATAAAACCAACGAAAAAAAAGATTCGCAGTTCCAAATTAAAATAAACAAATTATGAAAGTATAAAAAATACACCGCCAAGAACTCACCCGGTGTAGGTAAACTAAGCACCCCAAGAGCACAAATTATGAAAACAAAGAAAACATAATGAAAATGAAATCAAAACAAACAAAGACTGACAAAATATTAAAGTGAAATAAAAAAACAAATAAAATTAATTTACATATTTTTTCAAATGGAGCTGGAACTATTGTAGTGGAAAGAGAAAAACTATGAAAAGAAATATTTTAAGGGCCACTTGCCCAATAGTGGGTTATCATTTATACCGATTACCTAATAACAGCTGTTAGGTGCCAAAGCACTAGCTTTAGAGGTCTCTAGTGACTAGCGATGAGAAGGAGTGGGAACGGGAGAAATGTAGAGAGAACATAAAACTTAACGTTGTCAGTAAAGAGAAAGAGAGTGATGGGGAAGAATAAAGTCACACAAATATAAAAGTGCTAAGCTCGACCGGGCCGAATCTTATATGCCCTCCACCATTGATTGCATTTATCATGGGTTGAAATCTGGAGCAATTTGCCGCATTTTTAATTCCCAACAAACTACATCAATAGGAAGCATTGGATTTGAAGAGGATATATTTATTCTTTCGGCCGCTACCTTTATTTGCACAGACGGACGGATTAACAGAGTAACGGGCGATCGGACATCGCTAGATCGACTCAAAATGTTAAGATTATCAAGAGTATATATACTTTCTAGGGTCACATATTTATATTTCAAGAATACACAGAAAAAATAGTTTTTCTTCTGAGTTAGGCTGGAGGTACAAATGTTCAGTCATAGGCAATTAAAGTAAGGTAAATGTGAATTACTATCCAGCAATGACGGTAATGTCCAGGCGAATTTGGAGACAGACACAGATTTGCTGGATATATGAAAAGAAAAATGGTCCACATGTTGGTGACCGCTGATAGTACTGGCGTCGAGAAAACACCAAAACTTATTCCTGACAGAAGTATTAAGCGTATACTGCTATTATGATATAAATAGACAGTAATGTAACAAGGCAGCAGAAGCCGCTGGATTGTCGTTGAGCAGTTTTGAGCCAGAACCAACATGCTGTGTTGCTTGGAGCGCAAAAATCTCCATACATAATAATACTCTCATCAATAATAGACCAGTACTATATACCGTAGCTCAGAGGTTAGCATGTTCTCTTATGCCGGAACGTCAGGGTTCAAATCCTGACCAGAACAGCAGCAATCATTTTTGGGTTTCCGCTCTTAATGCTGGCTACATGTGTGTGGTACTCTGCCATGCATAAAAGCCATGTAAACACTTCTGCCCAAAGAGGTGTCACACTGCGGCACGCCATTCGAATTCGGCTATAAAAAGGAGGTCTCTGATCATCGAGCCTTAACTGGAATCGGACAGCAGTCACTGATGTGAGAAGTTTGCTTCTGTTTCTTAGTAGAATGTTCATCGACAAATTTCCAATTTTTACTATATCTACATAATGGTGATGTAGTATAAGTATATTGCAATCTTATTACTACTTGGAGTGTTCGAGACTGAGATTTCATATAGAACACAGAGAGATTGAAGTATTGTTAGAAAAACATCACGCATCTCAAGTATCAAGTAGAAGAGAGAAACGAATCTGAAATATAAGTTATTACAGTTTCTCCGTTTCTATTTGGAAAGCGTCAATAAAATTGTTCCCAAAAAATGATAAGCAAAACGTTATTTGATATACAGCGGTCAAAAAAAGTATTCATCATTAGCAAAATTGATAATAAATTCACTTATTTTGGGTAATTGAAGAAAATTTAAAGTAAACAAATAATGCAGTTTTATGCAATAGTTTATTTTTCGTAATATGTTTTAAAATAAATTCAAAAAATAAATTTAATTAGCGCAAAAAATGCAATTTTATATAATAACACCAAAAACAGAACAAAAAAAGTATTCATCATTGATGTGCTATCATCAAAGTCAAATTCAAATATTATTTGGGAATCCCCCTTTTCTGTTTTATTTAGTAAAGGAGGCTTTGGCCTTGACAGCAAATATTTAATTTCATTGAAAATATAGTTTTTGTCAAAATGGGTCGTAAGCAAAACGAGGTTTCTGATGAGCTAAAAGTTTTGATAATAAAACACCACAGGAATGGTTTAACTCAAAAAACTATCAGTGAAATATTAAATAGACCACGATCTACTATACAATCCATCATCAGAAAGTGGACAGAAACGAAAACTGTTGGCAATAAACCAAGATCTGGTCGACCAAAAGCACTTTCAGTTGGAGATGTGCGTTGGCTAGTGCGGCAAGTTCAGAAAACTCCGAAGACAAATGCGACCATTCTTCGTAAAAACACTATGGAATATTTAGGGAAGGAAGTTACTACACAAACAATTCGAAATACACTCAAAAGGCATAGTTACAGAGGAAGAACTGCACGTAAGAAGCCCTTTATAAATAAAATAAACCGAGTGAAAAGGCTAAACTTCGCAAAAATGTATGTAAAACAGCCCGAATCATTTTGGAAAACAGTCATTTTTGCAGACGAGAGCAAGTTTAATCTTTTTGGGTGCGATGGAAAGGTCATAGTGTACAGAAAACCAAATACAGAGCTTGAAGAACGAAACACAGTTGCTACTGTAAAACATGGTGAAGGTGGTTTAATGGTTTGGGGGTGTATGGCGGCTTCAGGAGCGGGAAATCTTGAAATTATTAATGGAGTAATGGATCATAAGTATTACATTGACATTTTAAAGAGGAATTTAAAAGATAGTGCTGTAAAACTTGGGCTTGGTAATAACTTTCAATATTATCAAGATAATGACCCCAAACATTCTGCTTTAAATACCAAGATGTGGATGCTGTATAACTGCCCCAAAGTCATTAAAACTCCTCCTCAAAGTCCCGACTTGAACCCAATTGAACATCTTTGGGAACATCTCGAACGCAAATTGAGAACGCGCAATTTTTCGAGCAAGAGTCAAATGCAACAGGTGATAATGGAGGAATGGACTAATATAGACCAAAATATAACCGCTAAATTAGTCCAATCGATGTCAAACCGTTTAAAAGAAGTTATAAGACGCGGTGGTCAAATAACAAAGTATTATTTTTTTTAAATTATGTTATTTATTTTTTTGTTTTTTTGCAATGATGAATACTTTTTTTGTTTAATTTTTTGTGTTCAGCTGTAAAATGGCCCTTTTTGTTCCAATAAATACTATTTTTTTCTTTAAAAACAATGAAATTGTGTACATATATATCACACAAGCACTACTGCATCATTAGTTTAATATGTTTTTATTCCAATTGTCTTTTGTAGACTTATTAAAAAAAAAAACATTGAATGATGAATACTTTTTTTGACCGCTGTAATCTCTTTTAAAAAATTCTCCAAAATCACTTATACCTACTCCCTTAAGGCTTGTACATCTCTCAAAAACTCAAAAGACCACAATACCTACCCTTTCATGTTCTTCATACCGCCTCCACGTCTGAGTTTTCAATTAAATTTAATAAAAAAAAAATTTGCATATAACCCATGTTCTTCGCACACTTCTCCATCATCATCTTTTGGTAGTGTTTCTTTGCTGCATTGCACTCTTTTTTTTTATAACAGCCTGCATTATTTAATTTACCCACTGACCAAATGGCCAAGGCATAAAGCAAAAACAAAATCATATTCTTTGCATACTGGTACGCATACAGTGGGCAGATGCTCATACCACTGTATGAAAAAAAGAACGGGGAAAAAATAAAATATGCAACAAAATCGAAATTGTCTGGCATGCAGACTGAATCCAAAATGCTGCTAAAAAAAATATTTAAAAAAATAAAACAAACAGGTCGTCGTTCGTAATTGTTGGAGTCGTCAACTGGTATAATGCTACCATGAATATGCAACAAGAAGCACCGTTTGCCAGCCGCAGCCGCCGTCACTATACGTCATAAGTCTTCGCAAGTAGAGGTTAAGAGGCAACAGAAACAATCCACAGATTTGAGGCACGATCAACTACTAAAGAGGACACTATCAATTAGTGGCGGAGAAGAGCATTCATAGGTTTTCCCTTTAAGGTATTAGTAGATATGGGCAGTAGAGTGAGATATGAAGATGATTATCCAAATTGAGGAATACTTATGGCATAGTTTTGTTGTTGTTGTTTAGTTAACTTCAACTAAAGTAAGTTATTATAAGTCTTTATGATTCGATATTGAGTTTGTAACTTGTAAAACTATTAAAGATCTAGGTTTAAAAATCTTAAGGAGGGAATAACACAACATCCTATTCCAAATTTCAACGAAATTGCCCAGTAATATTGGGACCACGTTGCACCATAGACCCACCATTTCAAAATTATATATATGATAGCTATATCGAAAAAAATATTACTATATAACACAGGTGTAGAAATATCTAATATAACCCAATGAGTATTCTTAATCGGATAAAAATTCGCTCTATCTGTTCTCAATATGTCCTGCAAATGAAATGACAAAAAATTTTGGGTTGCCCAAAAAGTAATTGCGGATTTTTCATATAGTCGGCGTTGACAAATTTTCTCACAGCTTGTGACACTGTAATTGCATTCTTTCTTCTGTCAGTTATCAGCTGTTACTTTTAGCTTGCTTTAGAAAAACAGTGTAAAAAAAGTATATTTGATTAAAGTTCATTCTAAGTTTTATTAAAAATGCATTTACTTTCTTTTAAAAAATCCGCAATTACTTTTTGGGCAACCCAATAGTATACACCTAGCCCATGATAGTGGTTATAAAACTGTTCAGATGCCGGTAGGGTTCCCTAAATCCCTTTCGATCTACCTCAAATATACTTTAAATTTGTTTGCTTCCTTTTTTGTGTTGTATAGACAAAGAGTTTATACTGATGAAGTTTTAAATTTCATTACACAACATTTTCAAATATCTTTTTGTATAGCCCTCCCCATATATATTATCATAATTTTAAACCATTCTTGCACGTCTTCTTGGCCAAGGTCATTGCTCACTTAACCATTAATACTGTTACATAAACCATAAATTTCTATCCATCAATTGCCAATGTTGTTCCGCCTCAATTAGCACAAAACGTGCTGAACCACACAAATCATATTCTTGTTCCTCAATGCATTTGTTCTTGACAATAACAGTTTCGATTTTTATGTTATTTTATGCAGAAATTTCCGTTTTTGGTTAAACAAAAGAAATCCCACTCACTCATCATTATCATCATCATTAGTAAGACTTCACAACAGGTTTCGTGAGAGCATCTTGATGGAATAGTGAGGAAAGACGACGGACGGACAGTCGGACAAATGGGCAGATTGCAGTGGACCCGCAATCATGCTGTTTCTTTTGCTCCTATGCCTTGGCTTTTGCTTGCTTGGTAATAGCAATACAAATTTTTGTATGGCCATAAATTAAAAAAAAAATACAAATTTTACCTAAAAATTGTATCTACCACCGGCACCTCACACATGCACACACATACAATATACCGGCAAATGTACATACTCACGCCGTATCTATAACCAGATCAACCTTAGCCGCCGCATTAGTGACGCAACCATTAGTCAGCCAGCCATCGAGTCATCCAGCTAGATAGTCATACAGTCAGTCAGTAAGTCAGGCCGCAAGAGAAGAACCAAAGAGATACAAATAAAAGTAGATGGTACTCAGCCACACACACACACACATGCAACCCTCGTAAGCCCAATTTCCCTCTATTCGTTCAATGGCTGGGCCAATGTGTATGTGCGTGCCCATTTCAAAAGAAATTCTTAATGAAAATTATGAATATTTTTAGTACGTGCAAAATATTAAAGCAGAAAAGATGTGAAAATTATTTTCAAGGTCATATTTTGTCTTAAAAAAATTCTTTTGAACGGAAAATTCAGCATTTGGGAATTTTCTTTAATTTTTGTGATTTTAGGCAGGAAATATGCCCACTTTTTATGGCTTCAACATTCGAAGCCAGTTGGAGTCCTTTTTTTGTGTTATATTTTTTAATGTTCTTATGTTGTTCGTATAATTCAAATCGTTATGCCACCAAGACAAATATTTTGAGAATTTATGTTGAAATTTAACGATAATGACTTAAAAGCCTTTAGGACATGATTTAAGACTTGAAAAAATACAAATTTTTTGTACAAATTTTGGCATTGCAAAGTCGGGCGTATCAACCGAACACAATGAACCTACAAAAGCGTGCAAAGATTATGTTTTCAATGGCAGTATGCGTGTGGGCACAGTGGAACGATTGAATATTAGTTAAAAATATTTACATAACAATTGCAAAAATAGGAACATTTATTACGACTCTTATGCCATTTAAAACATTTTTTGTCGCCCTTGGCATAAAAAGGAATGTACTTGAACTTTTAGCTAACAACTTTTGACAAACACATTAATAAAGGGTGATTTTTTATTTGTATTATCTTTTTGGCAAAACTGATTTAAACAGCTCACGCACGTTTCGTATTTTGTTTCAGTGTCAAACATCTTCAGTTTGGTCTAAAATGTAACCATGAATCGTCTTACAAACGAACATCGCGCTAATTTTTAATTTCGAGGCTCATTTTTGGCTCAATGGGTACGTAAGTAAGCAGAATTTTCGATTTTGGACTGAAGACCAGCCAGAAGCATTGCATTGAACCGTACTTCTTCAAAGAATGTAATGTTACTGTGAATGGTGAGCGCTACCGTAAGATGATATCCAACATTTTTTTGCCCAAAATGCATGAGCTTGACTTGCTTACTTGCTACTGCCTAATACATTTTATTTGAGTCCCATATTGGCAGGAACTTCGAATATATCTGTTAAGAGGAGTTTTTGGGTTGGAGAGAGGGGCCCGCTGAGTACTTGAGCACCCTAATTTTAATACCATATTCGTAGTCTTCTCTCGAATACCTTTTATTTGATACCCTTATTGTGCCCATCGGACCACTTTCGGATATGGGTAGCGTTTTTGGGGTAAGAGGGAGGTTCCGTTTCCATCCGACATCTAAAAATTATAGAGCCTTTGTTTCCTTCCAGACCAAACTAGACAATATGCGAAAATTTCGAGAAAATCGGTTCTACCGTTTTTCAGTTTAAACGAGACAAACAAACCGAGTCCCATATATCCGTGATTGGCTAATGTGCCCATTTCGGGCGTTTTTGTGGGGGTGGGATGACCCCCTTTACTTCGACATGAATTTGTATGCCAGATTCGTTATCTGTTGTACTTCCGCATACTTTTCATTTGATACCCATATTGTTCTTATCGGTCCACTTTGGATTTTGGGTGGTGTTTTTTGGGGTAACGGTGGAGGGTCCGCCCCCTTCCGTTATCAATAATTATAAAGCCTATTCCTACTTTCTGACAATTTTCGTAATTTATTTCCGAATACCTTTCATTTGAGTCCCATATTGTTATGATCGTCAAATAAATCTATTTTAAGGCGTTTTGGGGCTGGGGCGGCCCCTCCACGTACTTGGATCCAACTTTTATTATGAAATTCGCACTCTACTCTTGCATAACTATCATTTGTTTTTGGGTAGTACTTTGGGGTAAGGGGAAGGGTCCGCCCCCCTCCCGATATCAAAAAATTATATAGCCTATGTTTCCTTCCAGACCAACCTACACAATCTGTGAACATTTCAAGGTAATCGGTTCAGCCGTTTTTGAGTTTATACAAAAGAAAGAATCAAACCGACAAACAAACACAAATTGATTTTTATATATAAGATAAATGTATTTTAAGCAATTTTTTGTTCTCTTTTTATAGTTTGTTTTCAGAACACTGTGGCACCACTTGGTAGGCCAATAAACATATGGATATTTGCGGTCAATTCACCTCAACAAATGTCAAATTCATGATCAATGTGGTGTTTGTGGGGAAATCACACATTCCTTACCGCACGCACCAGCCATTCATTGTATGCAATGTAATACTTTTTGGTATTTTTTTTTATAAAATTTAAATTTCTTATTAATTTTTTTTTATTCTTCCCAAACATTTTTGTTACCCTCTAATATTAAAATAAAGTAAAAAATAAAAAAAAACTCTTAAGAATAACCCAAAATAAAAAAGAAGGCACACAAATCTAAATAACCGAAGACGGCAACATAGCAGCAGCCGCAGTCGCAGCGATCGCTGTATTGTTGTTGATATTAATCTGAAAACAAAATCAAAGTATCGGTGAAACTAATAAATTTTAAAATTCTCACATTAATAACACTATCCAAGTGGATGTTGCTGGTTGTTTGTTGGCTGTATGCATAGTATGTGCGACTGGCTGGCTGCCGGCCTGGCAAAATGTAGACACACTGAAATGCTGGTTTACGGCCAAAATACTATGCGTATGGATATTAAACCGGCTTACATAATATGAAGTAAATAAATGAATAAGCATTAAAAAAATTAAATTTCAAACATTTTTATGAATTAAGTGAGGAGAAAATTATATATAAAATTGCTGGATTAAGATAGAATTTCTTGCAAAATCCAAATTTTTCAAAACCAAGAAATTTTGATCAGCTTGGTATGAAATAATTACTAAACGATAAGTTCCATAATTACTAAACGATGCAAAAGGCAAGAACAAATACAACTTGTAGCCATTAATGAAAAAATTATTTATTTAATTTAATATTTTTCTTTATATTTATGTTGTTTTCTTTATTTAACACGATTTTATTTATTTTTTTTTTGTTTTATTTTAGTTTTTATGTATTTTATATTTTGTTTAGAATTGCTTTGATTTATTTTAATAATTTTATTTATTTCTTTATTTAAATTTTAACGAAATGTGCTACTTCTTGAATATCTTTCTAGACTAAGCCAGCCGGATTAATGCATTAAGAAAAAGACTTATGGCCAACTTTTGATGTATGTTGTTATGGAGCCTCTTACCACCCGGTAAAGATTACCAAGAGAGAGACTAAGGAAAATCTTTGATAAAACAGAACGGGTATTTTTTAAGCAGTAGCCGTGGCGATAACTACTAAGAAAATGTTTTTTTTTTTTGTAAAATTAATAAAAACAAAAGAGAGAAGAAAAAATAGCTTTTTGTGTATAAATCAAAAATAAACATCTTTGGTTTATAATCGCTTATAATGAATGAAGAGGAAATGCATTCTAATTTTAATTTAAAAACGAGAAAATTGAAACCAATGGTGGAATAGATGAATAATGAAGGCAATTTGGTGAAATGTATATGGTATAAAGTAGCTGTTAATTGATTGTGTCTTACAATGATGGCAACTTATGGTAAGATACTTTTTAAGAAAAGTGGTTTTAATTTTACGCTATACGAAAAGTTAATGCTGCGTTGGAATTTAATGAAAATTAACATCTAATTTTCCTATTACATTTTATATTGAGATAATTTTTGCAAATCTGTTGATTTTTTGCATCTATAATTCATTTAATGTTCTTTTTATTTTTTGTTAATTAAGTAGGCAACACCAATTAGTAAAATCCCATCACACATACATTTGTCTTTACTTATTTGCATAAAATGACGAAGAGTCAAACATGTTTAACGTCTTGTAGAAACAATTCAAAGCTTTGGATTTGCCAGCTTCTTTGAATTCGAAAGGTGTAAATTTTGTCTTTTAGATGGCCTAAGCGGAAAGTTGTTCATATTCATATATATGACTAAACACTTTTTGTATTTGTAAAAAAATTTAAATATTAACACGTGACGAAAGTATATGTTTGCAATATTATTTTAATAGTTGATATTAAAATAAACCAAATATGATTAACTGATTAAAGATACCAAGAGTTAGTAGTAAGGATAGGATAGGGGTCCGTATTCATTTCCGACCCTACTTAATATATATGTATATTATGGATCGTGGTGGAATTCTATGATGTCATGTCCGTCGGCCTTTCTGTAACAATCACTCCAATGTTTCTACATATATTCTTGTCTAGCATACTCAGGAAAAAAATGAATAAAAATTTTGCAATGAAAAATGTACATAGTTGAAAATAAAATAATTTTCAATTAAAAATTTAATTGATTTAATCATTTTTTAATTGAATATGAACGAATTTTCAATCACAATCGTGGTTGCAATTTCTTTTTATCTTTAATTAAAAAATTAATAGAATAAATATTTTTTTTTAATTGAATCGAAAAATAATTGAATTACAAATTGTTATTAGACTGGAACTATACCATTTTTTTTATAATATTTGCATTGTAGGCATCAAATAATTGTATTTAAGCACCATATTACATATTGTTCCCTACGATATAACTGGAAGGTGATTTCAAAGTTCAATACGTCCCAAATTTCGATAAATCTATAGCAATCCCATGGCATAAAAGGAGGCCCCTTATCATTGAGCTTAAACTTGGATCGGATTGCATTGATATATTTTAAGTTTGCCCCTGTTCCTTAATGGAATGTTCATAGGCAAAATTTGCAATAAAAAAATTAATTGAAAATTTCGAAAATATCAATAATTTGTTTAAATGCATTTGCGATTATTTTTATTAATTGGTTTTAATTACTTCTTCAAAAAACGTGATTGATATAATCATTGTCGTGTTTGAGGCAGCTTCAATTAAAAAATTCATTGAATCAATAAATTTCGTGATTGATACCGATTTTTATTTTTTTTTTCTGCGTAGGCAGGTTAAGTTGCAATATGTGAAAGGTTAGATCGGTCTATAACTTGGTATAGCCCCCAAAGCGACCGATCTTCTGAATAGAGTTCTTGAGCTCATAACCAAAGGCATATTCATGATCCGATTTCGCTAAAATTCGGCACAGTGAGTTAAGTTTAGGTTCGGCCCATTGTGACACCCTTGTAAGAAAAAGAAAAATGAAAGAGCAAGACTTTCGGAAAAATTATGATGATGAAATACATTGCTCCCCAATTCGTCCCGAAGGAGAGACAGAGAGATGACGAGATATTAAAAACAAGTACAAGCGTGCTAAGTTCGGTCGGGCCGAATCTTGGGAACCCACTACCATGGATTGTGGCAAAAATTTATACAAAATAAATTAAGTTGTAGGTCATAATTTTATTCTATATACCAAACATCTGTCAAACCAGCAAAAATTAATGCCTCGAGGAACCGAACAAGGATGATCGAGAGATCGGTATATATGGGAGCTATATCAGCTTATAGACCAATTTTGGCTGCACTTGGCACGGTTGTTGGAAGTCATAACAAAACACTACATGCGAAATTTCAGCCAAATAGGACTAAAATTGCGGCATGTAAGGTCTCAAGAAATCAAATCGGGAGATCGGTTTATATGGGAGATGTACCAGGTTATAGACCGATTTGGATCATACTTGATACAGTTGTTGGAAGTCATAAAAGAACACTACGTGCTCAATTTCAACCAAATCGGACAAAAATTGCGCCTTCCAGGGGCTCAAGAAATCAAATCGGGAGATCGGTTTATATGGGAACTATATCTAAATCGGAACCGATATGGCCCATTTGCAATCCCCAAGGACCTACACCGATATTAAGTAATTTCAAGCGGCTAGCTCTACGCGTTCGACCTCTATTGTGATTTCGACAGACGGACGGACGGACATGGCGAGATCGATTCAGAGCGACGAGACGATCAAGAATATATATACTTTACTTAAACGAATATTTCGAGGTGTTACAAACGGAATGGCTAAATTAGTATAGTCCCATTCTATGGTGGTAGGTATAAACATGAAATATGGGAATAGAATAGGAAGCAAGCGCCTATCCATTCAAATGCTTCCCAAGTGCGTAAGTCTACACTGATGCAAATATTCACTCGCCAAGTGCTAGCTTTTTTGCGCGTCTGCGCATGCATGGCAGCATGTTGAAGATTTCATTGCGTACCTCATCGAATCGGGGAAGAATCGCCTCCTTAGGCTGGAAAGCCGAAGCCCCTGTAGACCCAGGCATGAGCACAGTAGATGTTCGATCGTCTCCTCCTCAGCAAGACATCGTCCATAGTAGTCGTTATGGACTCCCATGCGCTCGGCCATATGAGTTACGATAGACTAACAATATCCGTGCCGAGGATAGTCCACATCGGAACATATGTGGATATAGATGCCATAAGGACCAATTTTGTAATTCAGGCTTTTGTATCTATTTATTTTAAAAATTTAAACATAATGTGATATAGCTGTATGTTGTCCGACGTAATTGGACAGCTACTCGTTGTGTTGGGTATCTAAAGTTTGTCTCAACCGTATATAATGCATATTTGCTTGTTTCCGAAGCCAGTATACAACCCATGGGATTCAGCGTTATAATACAATAGAACGTGCAAATCTCTGCGCCTCGGCTATCTTCACCTATATATAGGCCTTCATTAAATTGTCTCCCACTTCAGTTTTCATAACGCTCTGATTCGCCCTATTTGAATTAGATTTGCTTTGCAGATTATGTCAATTCCTTCTAAAATAACCGAGAAACAGAAGAGATCTTCTGTCTTATGAAAGTATACTGCCAGTGAGCACAAAAGGCATGTTTTTCACACGATCTTGATGCAGTTTGAAGCCTTAAACTCTTTTTATCAGTGTCCATTTTTCAATACACCCATTATATAAATTGGGCACCGAAAAAACTTTTCAACATTCGTCGATATTTGCAATGGAATGAAAGAACCGATGTGAAATCACAAACAACGATTTATTTTCTTCTTATTTAATTGAACAATGAATTATCTGATCTATATTAACCTTTTTTTAACAATTTTTTATTATCGATCATACTTTAACTTTTGTGTTTTAAATTTCTATAGTAAAACAATCGAACACTTATTTGAAGTACTTATAACACAGTGTGCATTGGCCAAATGAAACACAGTTGTCTTACTTTGATCAGTAAAGAATGCAAATGGCTCAAATAACTTAGTTGTCACCAAATGAGGGTTGTTTATCTAATGATTTGAACAAATTCATATTGCAGCCTTGCTATCTCATAAATGTTATCCTTGCCAAGGGTTTTCACCACATCTTAGGTGGTGAGTTTGAATTATACGATATTACTATAGGTAAAAAAATTCTCACAGGTAATCAGTTGTTCAGACTATCTTAAGATCACATCAAAGTCTCATAAGAATACCAAAATGCCATCTAGCGGTAAGTACATTAAACATCAGAAATAAAGGGACAGGTAAGACAACTAATAAAAGATATGACAGCATCAAAATTAATAAGAAATATGAAAATTCCAATTAGGAGTTAAGAAAGAGGAAACCTTTTAAACCAAAATGATTTCACCTGACCTAACTAGCCTTGCCTTCCTTGCATTTATATCGAAAAAATCTTATAAGATATACACAAAAGAAAGTTGCTGAATTCTGAAAAACAGAGCATAAATATAGTCTGTCTGTAAACAAAATTTCAGTGAACAATTTTCATTCGTAAACATTTTTTTCCTCAATTCAATTAAAAACAAAATTGTACAAAAAAATATTGTGTTATGTTTCGTAAAGAGGTATCAAAAAGACATATTTTTTGTATTTATATAAATAGTCTGTCGCGCATATATGTATCTATATATGCATTAGTGTTTGGCCAATTATTTAGGCATGTGTGTTGTTGTTTGTTTTGATATGTGACGAAAACGCCGACAAAAATTCACACTAAATGATGTGTTAGAACAAAAATGTTAAAAAAGTGATCATAAATTAATGGTCAATGGGAAAAGGAAAGCATGGATGAAAACGAAATAATAAGTCTTTGGATGATGACAGCATGTTTTCTTAAATTTAGGAGATCTCTTAAATAAATAAATAATTCTTAAAAAAAATATATTTTATGCAATATATTAAAAACAGGTGATGTTGAGAAAAATAGGGCTTAGTTGAAAGAAAAATTAAAAAAAAAACTAAAACCAATATATAAATATTTCACATTGTTTATAAAGTATTGAATCTAACATAGATATGGATCGTGGTTTTATTAAGAATTATTAAGTTTAGTTAACACTGATCTTCAAGCTCATTTCCAACCATAAACATTGAATAACACTATTTTCTTTTGTATTATTGTGTTTTTATTATATCAGAAATGTCTATATTGGAATACCCAAATCGCAGAGACACTGATTATACAGTTTATAGAGGATGTACAAATGAAGTAGAAACGTTCAAAGGCATGAAAATAATTTATAAAAGTGTATTAAGTAATCGATGGCAGCGGTTAAAGCAGCAATATCATTTATTGTACAACATGAAGGTCTCATAGCATCGTCTATATATCGAATTTGATCATGGAAGTGCTTCATTTCTACATGAAGTAAATATTGATTGAAAAACTATGTTTAAGCTATGTGAATTGTTGTATTTTTTTTTAGTTTTTGGAAAACACTGTGATATATAGTTGTTGAAACGTTGATGATGCAGTGGGACGGTAACACCACAAAACATACCAGATTATGTGCAAAATAGATTTATATAGAGAAAATAGTTCAGTTGCTTGATTTATTTGGAGTTATGAAAATAGGAAAAACTGTAACTTAAGTTTACATAAAATATTCATTTATTTCCATGAAAAAGTTTGTTCAATATGAATATTACTTTAACTGACTGCAGACCAAGAAACAATCACGTTAATTCGTAAACATCAGCAAAACATTGATATGCTGATTTATGTTGTAGTAGTAAATTCTCTGCAGTGCGAAATGCAGTGAAAATTGTTTTCCAATATTGTAAAGTTGATATGCATGAGTTATTTGAAATCTTAAAGTTATCTACACAACATGTTAACTACTCATTGAATTGAATTTTACGAGCTTCGAATTTTTACGAGATTTCTCACATATTGTGTTGTATGAAGGTAACTTTCATTTTCCATGTTATTCGCATATCTTTAAAGATTATTATCGGTAAAATGAAGAACTCCATTGAAGAACTTATTATTGAAACTAATTTTTTTTTTGTTCAAATTCAACCAACATGGTATTGAAATCGTACTGAAAGAATGATATCAATTTTGTACTAAAGAAAGTTTTATTGCTTTGTTATATCCGAAACTTTTTAACTTAGGCATTAACTCATAGACTTCCCTTTTGAGATAAAGCAATTTAATAGAGATCAGGGGTCCATACGAGTTTCTATATCAAGATATTAATTTTCCAGGTTACACCGAACATGACTAAAATATTGCCTATGCATGAACAAACTAATCTAAAATTGTAGTAAACTAAACATAAGTGTTGATAGCTTCTTCACTTGACCCAAAAATTCGAGGCAGCGACTAAGGAAGTCAGAAACGTCTAAGGTATCTAGTCAATGTTCCAAAGCACTACTGAAAGTTTTTTTTAGAATGTCTCATCTCATTTTTGTAGGCCAACCAACTTTGAAGGAAACCTAAAGCCGAAAATGGATTTATGTTTGAAAACTATGTACAAACAACCACAATCACTGGATTTACTTAAGAAATTGAAGATTGAAAGGAAAAACACTGAGAAACCCCATATCGAAATATTCGCATAGTTTTTTTTCAGAATTTTTACCGAAAGTTGGTGTTTTCATAAAAGTTTGAAATAAAACAATAGTGGATGGCCCCCACAAAATCTCCAAAATCTTGTTAAGCTTAAGAAGTGCAAACGGTTGAGAAGGAAAAGGGAAGAGATCAGGCAACAATAACTGGACCCACGTTAGAAATATAGCCCAAACTATCTTATAGAAGTTCGAATGGGAGATTCTTAAATATTGGGCTTACTCACAAGAACTTTCTCATATTAATAGTCAAAGGGCGTTTCATAACTGCGAACATTTTTGATGCATCCATTCTTCAATATCGCAATATGCAACATATTGGCGCTGGAGGATACTTATACAGCTAAAAATAATTTTGAAAAACAACAACTTTTCTCGAAAAAGCGACGACGAAATTAGTTAGTTCTCCTGCAAAAAATTATTTTGAATCTCTGCGACCGAGATCACAAACAGTTGTTGAAAGGCAATCTATGCAAGCTAAGTGTCTCAATCAAATTCAATCTAAAAAAATTTAATTACCACTTTTATAAAATTTTTTCGATTACGAAATACATATTTTTTTTAACCGAATTTTCTAAAATAATATTAAAGAAAAAATAACAAAAAAAATGATTTGACCGTCCGAAGGATTCGAACCTGGGTTTGCAAGTACTTAATGGCATGGGAGTCTTGTAACATCTAACCAACAAAAGAACTTGTTGAAAATCCACAAAATCTCAATATTTTGTCTGTCAAATCTCTACAAACCAACTTTAACAAATAAAGTCTTCATTTCAGTGCTAAAATTCGTTGAGAATTTAAAGTTCCACCTACAGATTTGGTAGTTGGTTTTTTCTTAGAGTTATTTTTTGCTGTATAGACATAGATTGTCTGGTATCATCTTCATCCGACCTAACCGTACCTAATGTTTAATTAGTGTTATCTATATTAGAAAACCTCCACCATATTTCTTGAGCCTCTGGAGAGCAATTCTTGTCCGATTTGGCTAAAATTTTCCACAATGACTATTTATATGGCCTTCAACAGCTATCCCAAGTATGGTTTGAATCGCTCTACATCCTGGTATAGTTCCCGCATAAACCCATCTCCCGATTTTACCCTTTGAGCCAGCAGAAGGCGCAATTATCGTCCTGATAGCGGAAGGTTTGCACAATATATAATATGCAACATCCGTGATGAGTGTGGCTTAAATCGGTTTAATGCCTGATAAAGCTCCCATATAAACCGAAAATTCGTTTGTATTTGTCTCTTATCCGTAGGGTGAACTTTCATATAATGACTTCTTTGATGATGTTCAAAAAACCTTATCAAGTCTAAAAACCATGTCAAGAGCCGAACATATCTATAAAATGATATAACTCCCCTAAAACTATATATTTTTGGATTTGTCTTCTTGAACACTTACAGGTTGCAATTGTGGCGCCATGACTGTGGGCCTCAAATTTGGGGTGCTTTTTCATAACGAAAAATTGCCCCAAAACAAGTGATCCGCAACCATATAAGCAATTTGTGCTCCAATATTAAATAGGGGTCCATTTTTGTGCTAGAATTTCGGGGTATTTTCATAATTCAATTTCACCCCAAACATCAACCGCAAATATTTTGTTGTTGTGTACAGTGTACACAATATTTTCAAAAGTCTGGTGTTTTTTATACCCTCCACCATAGTATGGGGGTATACTAATTTCGTCATTCTGTTTGCAACACCTCGAAATATGCGTCTGAGTCCCCATATAGTATATATATTTTTGATCGGCGTGACATTTTAAGTCGATCTAGCCATGTCCGTCTGTCTGTCGAAAGTACGCTAATTTTCGAAGGAGTAAAGCTAGCTGCTTGAAATTTTGCACAATTACTTCTTATTAGTGTAGGTCGGTTGGGATTTTGACATAGCTGCAATATAAACCAATCTTGGGTCTTGACTCCTTGAGCTTCAAGGGGGTGCAATTCTCGTTCGATTTGACTGAAATTTTGCAAATAGTGTTTTGATATCACTTCCAACAACTGTGCTAAGCATGGTTAAAATCGGGTTCTTGGGTCTTGACTTCTTGAGCTTTTAGAAGGCGCAATTCTTATCAGTTTTGGCTGCACGTGGTGTTTTGGTACCAAATCGGTCTATCACCTGGTATAGCTATCATATAAACCGATCTTGGATCTTGACTTCTTAAGCCGATAGAGGGCGCATTTCACATCCGATTTGGCTAAAATTTTGCATGAGGTGTTTTGATATGACTTCCAAAAACTGTGATGAGTTTGGCGCAAATTGGTACATAACCTGATATAGCTGCCATATAAACCGATCTGGGTCCTTGACTTCTGAAGCTTTTAGAGAGAGAGCAATTCTCATCCGATTTTGCACACATTTTGTACAACGGCTTCTCCCATGGCCTTCAACATACGTGTCCAATAGGGTCTGAATCGATCTATAGCTTGACAAGATCTCCCGATTTTGCTTCTTGAGACCCTACAAGGCGCAATTTTTATCCGAATGAACTGAAATATTACACAATGTCTTCTACAATGTTCAGCATTCAACTCATTTATGGTCCGAATCGGACTATAACTTGATATTGATCCAATAGCATAACAGTTCTTATTCATTATTCATTGTTTGCCTAAAAAAAGATAGCTCGACATATGCGATCCATGGTGGAGGGTATATAAGATTCGGCCCGGCCGAACTTAGCACGCTTTTACTTATTCACTTTAATGTAGTTATCATGATTTATAGCCCAAAGAATTACGAGCTCTAGAGGTTATCATGAAAAGAGACACTTTGTGGTTTCATTCCAAATATTGCGTTGTTTAGAAAAATATGTTGTAAGAACAACGAAATTAACAACAAAAATAAATTAGTGTATTACTTTAAATTATCACCATAACTGAAAATCTGTTAAGGTCATGAAACCATCAACACTAACTACCAAAGATTCTTTATGACAAAAACAAATGGATTTTTAAGTGATGATAGGCCAAATCTAAACATGTGAGTTCTACTTAAAAAATCCAAAAATGTCTCCGACAGTCTTAATACAAAATGGCGTAAATTTTCAGTTACATTGTAATCCTTGTAAGAAGACACCATCATTGAATTGTTGTCTTATATTCCATTATTGTTTTACTTTAAAGCATCCAAGAATCTTCGATTTTAACAACAACAACGGTAAGTGGTGTAGATTTGTGTGTGTGTGATAATTTTTTCTTGAACTAGCATTAAAAGGCCACATGGTGTGTGGGTTTTTTTTTTTTGTTAAAAGAGTTTAAGATTTTTTCACCCCGAGTGGTGGCAACTGATATCCTTTACCTTTCAAGTTTTTGCACTTAATTTTTCTTCTTTCTCTCTGTTGAGTCAACTCTTGCTGTGCTACATTAGAGATTTTTTTTATTAAACGGAGTAGCATAGAATGAAGTACCAGAATTGTTGAAATTTGTAGTAAATGTAATAATTACATAATTGTAGAAAATGTCAAGCGTGCCTCGTTATTTAGTAGAAGACTTTTTGCAGTCAAGTCACATGTGGCGGTGTTGGTGGTGTCACCATGGAAGTGAACTCTTAACTCGAATTAACTCTACCAGCCGGGGACAATCACATCACAAAACACCAAGGACTGCTGCTGCGTGCAGATGACGACAATGAAGATGATGATGATGATGATGATGATGACTATGGTGGTGGCGTTGGTAAGGTTGATGCAGTTGTTGCAAAAAGCCGAGAAAAATACTTTATGACCCAAAACTCTAGAAGTAAGGTAGGTGGCATTCGACTTTCCTCTAAGGCCATGTGTTTAAAAAGGGTACTCACGCGGCTGAACGAACTAAAGGTCCATAAAATGTATGTTGTGTAGTGTTTCGTTTAGCTAGCTAGCTGGTAGAGAGCGAAAAAAATGGCTTTTAAACGGTTTGTTGATGTTCTCAAATTAAAAGGATTGTTTCACACCGTTTTTACACGTTGTTTTTGAGCTCTAGCCGTTTTTCTGCTACAGGCAAAAGGTTTTCATTTGCACTTCCTGCAGTTTTGTGATATACTACCACACCACCCATACACCGATATACATATATATGTAGTTGTAGCTAGAAAGTGCTCTTTGCGCCCTGGACCTAGACTGGGTTGAATAGCTTTGGTTTAACATGATGCTAAAAGTCATAATTTTTGAGTTTTTCTCGGTTTGTGTGTGTTTTGGTTGGTAAACTCCAAAGGTGACAAATTATGAGACAAATTGTACAATTAACATTTATAGTCACAGTTTGTTGCTATTGTTGTTGGCGGTTGCTTTTGTTGGCGGTTGTGGTGGAGTTGTGAATTTTATTCTCCATTTGGGATGATAGGCAAACAGTATTTGGTTGAATTTTTATACAAAAATTTGGGTTTGCAAAAACTTTTGGGATATTTTTCATATATTTTATGAGAATTGTTATAGATTATATGTCATTAGTTAATTAGTATGGTTGACTCAGGTTGTGTGTTGTATTAAAGGCATTCCATTTATAAATTTAGGATTAAAGGTGAGATTAAATAGTTCTGAATGAAATAAACTTTAGAAAATTAAGTTTCATTTGCACTTTAAGGTTCAATACTTTATTTGTAACATGATGAAACATGTTTAACGAGAACTTTGATACAAGTGTTACATTTTGTTTAATTTTTTTTTTTTTTTGCCTGTAAAGGTGAAGATCATTTTATTTTATAATTTTCATTTCTCTTTCGAGACGAGCTGAATTTTACAGTTTATCAAGAGATTTTTATAACGAGACTGCTATTTTCTATTGCAAATGCAAATTTCCCATGAACATTCCATTGAGGAATAGCGGCAAACTTCTCACATATCTACGATTGCTGTCCGGTTCAATTTTAAGCTCAATGGTAATGGGGCTCCTTTTTATAGTCTCTTTGGGGAGAAGTTTTAACATGGCATAATACCCTACAAATGTTGCCATCATAGGAGGGGATAACCATTGTTAAAATTATTGTTTTCGATGTTCTCCCCAGTATTCGCCCCCAGGCGTTCAGCGTCATAGGCGGACATGCTAGCCTCTGCGATACGGTGGCCTCCATGGCTAGTTTTTATTAACAGGACAAATTTTGTTTTAAATATTAAAATTTTGATTTTCTTTGATTTGATTTTTTATACCCAACACACTCATTTTGTCATTCCGTTAGCAACACATCAAAATATTCATTTCCGACCCTACAAAGTATATATATTTCGGATCGTCGTAGAATTCTTAGACGATTTAACGATACCCGTGCGTCTGTCCATCCGTCAGTTGTAATCACTCTAGAGCCTTCAAAAATTGAGATATTGAGCTGAAACTTAGCACAGAAATTTCTGAACGCTGGATAAGTTCTTGAACGGGCCAAATCGGACCACATTCGGATATAGCTGCTATATAGACCGATTTTCCGATAAAGGGTCTAATGCCCATAAAAACTTTTTTTTTCATCTGATTTTGCTGAAATTTGAAACAGTGAGTAGTTTAAGGCTTCCCGACAACTGACCCAACTATGGTTCAGATCGGTCTATATTTAGATATAGCTACCATATAGATCGATCTGCCGATAAGGGGTCTGAAGACCATAAAAGCTTTATTTATTACCCGATTTCGCTGAATTTTGCAACAGTGGGTTATTTTAAGCCTCCCGACATCTGACCTAAATATGGTTCAGATCGGACTATATATAGATAAAGCTGCAATATGGACCAATTTATCGATTAAAGTGTTGTACCCATAAAAGGCGCATTTATTATACGCTTTCGCTGAAATTTGACACAGTGGCATATGTAAGGCTTTTCAATAGCCGTGTCCTATATGGTTCAGATCCACAATTGAACAGTGACTTGAATTTTTTATACCACTCAAAGTCCGTGCCGAATTTGGTCTAAATCAGACCATATTTGGATATAGCTGCTATAGGTGCATAAATAAAGCATTTTTCATTGGATTGTGACGAAAGGTGGTTTATATATATACCCGAAGTGGTGGGTATCCAAAGTTCGGCCCTGCCTAACTTAATACCCTTTTATTTGTTTTTATATGTTCTTGATCTTCATGACATTCTATAGCGCTCTAGCTATGTCCGTCCATTTCTCTGTCTGTCTGTCTGTGGAAATCGCTTGAGCATCAAATCGAATATAGAAATCCACTTGAAATTTTGCACAGATCTCGCTGTAGAGAGCTAGAAATGGTAAATAGGAGAAGACGACCTATGTTCAGATACTTCTTGAGACCGTATAGGTGCGTTTCTTTCCGATTTGGTTGAAATTTTTGGCCTACAACTTCCTATGGCCTACAACTTTCATGACAAGTATGAGCTGATCACTCATTCCGTTTGCAATACCTCGAAATATTAATCTTTGACTCTATAAAGTATATATACATTCTTGATCGTCCTGACATTTTAAGTCGATCTGGCCATGTCCATCGGTCCGTTTGTCGAAATCATGATAGCGTTTGAACGAATTAATCTATTTGCTTGAAATTTTCCACAGAGATTTCTTATCGATGAAGTTTATTACGGAGTGTATATGGACCATATGGGTTCAGATTTGGATATACCCCCATAGAAAACAATCTTGAGCGCCTACAGGCCTCCGTTTACATCAAATTTGGTTGAAATTTGGCACAAGGACTTCTGTTCTGACTACCAACATCCATGCAAAGTATGATTTCAATTGGAATAGGACTTATGTTTCAAATTCCAACATCAGTGCCGAGTACGATTTGAGTCGGGCTATTTACTGATATAGCCCCCATACAAACCAATATGAGGAGGCCAACGTGGCAAAGGTCTTCTGTTCTGACTTCCCACATCCGTGCAAAGTATGATTTAAATCGGAATAGGACTTCTTTTCCAAATTGCAACATTCCTGCCGAGTATGGTTCTAGTCGGCCTATAAACTCATATGTAGCCCCCACACAAACCGATATGAGGAAGTCACCGTGGCGCAGAGGTAAGCATGTTCGCCTATAAGGCTGAACCCCGGTATCTTGTCATGTTAAAACTTCTCTAGACCCGGCATAAAAAAGGAGGAGCTAAAACTTGAATAGGACTGCACTCATTGATATGATAAAAGGTACCACTTGTTTCTTAATGAAATATGTATTTAATATCTAATGTATTTAATATGCAACTGCAACAGGTCAAAGCTTTTGCTGAGATTGGAACCCACGACCTCCGCACTGGTAGTCTGAGCATGTCCACCAACGGGACGATATATCACCGAAAATTTCCGGTGTTTTCTTACGTAACTTTGTAACGGATGCCTTTTCATGGTTTTAGTGATTTTGTGATGATATATAGAAAATGTTTTGACTTTTATTTTTTATTTTAATGTACCGTCGGCAAAACACGTTTTGATTACATTCTTGCATATCATAATTCATCTAAAAGGCAATGTAATACTTACAACAAAATTATACCCCATATAGCGGTTGGTCTATACAAAAATTGTATAATGTTGCCCATTATTAAAAATTGAAATTTTAAGATCTAAAGTTTTACTAAATGAAATTTTGCCTAAAAAAATTAAAAAAAAAAATATTTAAGTTTTCTTTAATAAAAAATAATTTACTATTTTTTTATTAAAAAAATCAATTTTTGCTTTTAAATCCTTTTTCTGAAACAATTTCATAATTTAAATTTATCAAAAAAAAATTAAATTATTGGGATTATTTTTATGAATAAAAGAAAAGGAACTGCCAGATTACCGGCCATAAATTCCACACCACTGGTACACGTTTCTGGGCTGGTTAGACCCTTGTCAGTACTTAGTATTCGACTCATGGACGATGTAGTCTGTGAGGTCTTCAAAGGTCGTACATTGGTAGGTTGTATTTCTCTCGAAGAAATTGCAGAGGAAACACACAATCACAAAACCCGACACTTTGTCCTACTGTTTCACTTTCTTGTCAGGTTATTGGCTGTTAATTTGTCCGCTTGCTTAGATTTCACATAAGCATTAATGCTAAAAATCTTTGCTTAAACAGCGCAATTAACATGTTTTGAAACTGTGGGCCGGCCAGACGAAGGGATATAATACTGAAATACTGCCGAGGGTATTACCAGTCCAGAAATGCGTCGGCCAATGGTGTGATATCCATGCCCGCTTGTTTGATAGCTGACAGTTTTTTTTCGTCACTACATTACAACAATCTCTCCTTCCTAGTACATATTCTCGTGGTAATTTAAGCTCGACTAACACAGAAATAGTAAATATTTTTTTTTGTAAATTTTTGTTTTGTAAATTTGTGTCAATATAATGTAAACAAAAAAATAAAATAAATCTGATTTTGCAGTAAAATTTGTTCAAAAGAGCTTGGTTAATGTGGTAATTGTATCATAGATGCGTTTTCGCTATTAATACGATTCAAATACAACATACCAACGCACGGCCCTTGAAGCCATCACACCTAATATGGTTGAAAAGTCTTCTGTGTGTGTGGCTAACTTTGGATTTCCTTTTCCATTTGCATTTCCGATCATTGAGCTCATCTCGAAAGAGAAACAAACAGAAAATTTCGTTGATATGATTGATTGTTATGCTGATATTCCCTTAAATTTTCTAAGAATTAACTTTTAATAGTTGCTAGTCGAATGCCCTCCATTGTAAGTTGTAGAAAGATAGGTAAAATTTTAATATATAATTTGTGATATTTTCTTTTGTTATTAACATTAATTTATGAAATTCCTTACTATAAAACCTTTATCACTTTTATTCTGTACATTCTTTAACCCATCGATTGAGAGTCGGAAACCTGGGTGAAAATTTATGCAAAATATTCAAATATCTACAAAATATTGTTGAAAATCTTTTTTTCATTCTAAAGATTATTAATGTATAATGGGAGGTCTTATACAATTTTCCCTTAACTCGTGATACTAGCTCAAAGGCTTTAACAATTTACCATAGCTTCAAGTCATTTTATATTTTTCACAGTTGTAAATATATAATAACTTCTCTATTAAATCAAAGAATAGTGATAAAAGCAAAAATGATAAAATAATTGATTTGAAATTGATTGTATGACGTCTCTGTCTGTCTGTCTGTCTGTGTCCCTGTATCAATCACACTGATTATTGTGTGGTTTTTTTCATTTTGATTTGCCTGTCTGTCAGCCAGTCTACTAAAACAGCATTGAACTACTGGTTCATTTATCTAAAGAAAGGGGACGAAGTAAAACAATGGTAAAGAAAAAACAGAATAACTAATAATACGTTTTGCCACATGGTTGTTATATCATTTGATGCTGTAAGATATCTTAAAGGTGCATAAGAAATACAAAAACAACAATAATTGGAAACTTGACCAAGATTCAATATGTGTGCGTCATAATGTTGCATAGTCACATAATGTTGAGCAAAACAAAAAAGCAACATAAACAGAACAAAATCTCTATATTATTGTTTGAGGCTTTGATGAATGTTTAAGGAAGAAAGAATGCGTATAAAAAGTGAAAACTTGCGAAGTAAAAGTAAAGTTTTTTAACCCGGGAAGCAGACTGTCTAATGTTGATTTTATCAATAGAAGTGAAACTGAAAACATTTTTGAAAACTACACTGCAAGAAATTTGGTTGGAGATTCAGTAAAATGTTATGGAAAAAATAGTTTCATATGTTTTTCGAAATAGTATTTTGTTCTTTTTTAAAGATTTTATACACTTAAATAAATCATTTAACTATACCTAGTAATTTACAATATTTTTTTAAATTAATAAAAACGATACATTGACAAATAATGTAAAAGCAAGCTTGCTTTACTCCGCTCCGAAATACGATCTCGGAACTGGCTTCAAAACCTCGACTCTGCAAGTTACAACACATCTGATGAAACCTACAACAACAACTACCAAGAAGAAGAAATATTTGTCAACAGCTTAATTGTTTAAATAGAAAACGGACTCTAATATGAGTTGTTAAGCTGTATGAAAAGACAAAAAAAGGAAACGAAAAATAAATATCAATACAATAATTTTTAAAATTTCCTCTTTAAATTCAGAGACTTTTTTAACAGTTCTTAGGTTAGAAATTAGACATAACACACAACATAAAAAAACTTTAGTATTTTAGAGAAATTCTGAATGACACATTTGACAAAATGGTGAAACCTAGGATATTGACAAAATATGTAGACGATTGTGAAAAAATCAAACATGGCAGATACACTCAAGACTCTGAACTCCTTCAACAAATTCACCCAATTTACGGAGGAGGAGGAATATGATGACAAACTACCTTATTTGTATTCGGTAGTTTATAGACATGGCAACCAGCTGAAAGTAGATTGGTATCAAAAATCGACGGCCTCCAGAAGATTGATAAATTTTTATTCCAAACACGACAAAAGAGTAATAACGAAAACAGCCACGAATTTTATTAGAAGAGTATTTAGTACAAGTGATCCAGACTTATATCCAAAGAACGAGAGGAAAATAAAAGAAATTCTTAGAGCTAACAACTTCCCCATTTGGACAATTAATACACTATTAAACAAAGCTAAGGAAGGTCTTGGGAAAATAATTGACGGAAAACAGAACACAGAAGGAAAAATTTACATATCACTGACATACATACAAGGATTCTTCGAAAGATTTGGCAAATCAAATCTATGCGACAAGGACAAATACCAACTCGCGTTAAGAACAAGTAGAACTGTGAATGAATTATTCAAGAAGACAAAATGTAAAATTAAAAATGAGGAACAATCAAACGTTGTATATAAAATTAAATGTAATATCGACAAGTCCAATATATGCTCGATGGCATATATTGGCACTACCATGATGAAACTAAAAACTAGATTATCTGCACATAAATCTGACCAGAAAGCCAAGGATAAACCAATCGAGCAAAAAACTGCTCTAGCAGCACACTGTGCATCGACTGGTGATAAGCCAAAAAACTTCAGGCGAAGATTCACTCTCGAGATGTTACATATCATCGACTTACCACCTGACAAAAGAATGAATTTCAAAAAAAGACATAGAAAGCTGCACGAAGTTATATCGCCACACAGTCAATCCATCTAGCCTTAAAAATGGTAGACGGAGTCTACCGAAATATTGGAATTGAAGAAATTCAATGCATATAAATGGTTTGCTTTCTTTAACTGAAGGCTGACAGACGGACAGTAATTTTATGAAAACTAGAACTTAAGAAAACTTAAACTACCGATTTTATCATTTAAATTTAGATATAATAATAGTATTTCGAGTTTGTGGTCATATAGGCTTGACATAATTTCTATGCGAGAACCCCGCCCATGTTAACAAGTTCAAAAATTACTTATTACGCCCGAGTATTACATTGGTTTCCCACTTGCGTGGATTATCACAGATAATTATGTTGAAGAAAGCAAATCAGAGAATGAATCAAGAAGCTCAAAAAAATAAAATGCTGCAGATTGTTTATATTATTGGTTATTTATATTATTTGGTTAAATGCAGAAGAGAAAGGTTTACTTCATACTTCATTTTTGATTTGTAAGAACTCGACAAATTAAAACAAAGAGATCGTAGGTTCACATCACATTTAAAATTACAGTCAAATCTGACAAAAATTAGGGAGTCTATGAACTCAATGAAAAAAAATTAGGGTTACAGTGGCTCTAGCGCTAAAATATAAGTATATGTAGTGTTGCCAGTTATGGAATATATATTCAATTCCAATTTGAAGTGTGGATATATTTCTTAACTTTCGGTTTATTCTTTAAGAAAACTATTGTTCAAGATTTTTTACAGTTTAGGGCGAGATCATTAAGTTTTTCGATTTTTTTTTGTTTCTCTTTCGAGACGAGCTCAATGATCGGAGATGCAAATGGAAAAGGAAAGCCAAAGATAGCAACACACACGAACCACTATGGGACGCATTTCGTCTTTTGGTTAGAAGACTTTTCAACCATATTAGGTGTGTGGTGTTCATCATCATCACGGAAATCTCAGCTCCGAGCAACTGGGCACGTCCGCAGGTTGGGTAGTATACGGAGTAACTCTAATTGCAATCGCGGACAATCAGTGGTATCGAGTGAAGAGTCATAGTATGAGAACGTTCGGCATTGGCTCTTGCTTATACTAGATGTTTGTGATAGCTGATATGACATGGCGCCAAGCCAAAAAGTTCCCGCGGCAATTGGTCCTTCGGAACGGAGCTTAACAAAAATCGCTACCTTCACATAAAAATGTGGCTACAACAACAACAGCGTATTTGTGCCTATTTAGGAAAAGTTAAAACTTCTCTACGTAAAGTGGTTCGCCGTTTGAATATTACGGCAACTAGTCCGGAAACATTTGGTATCCAATTAGTACTAGTCAAACTCATGGCAGCCGGTTGTACGTACCGGATCGACTCGATGGAGTTTTCAACGGCAAGGTCTGCCGCTTCAGTGTATAACACACTGCAACAACAATAACAACAACTAGAACTAGGCTTAGAGCCTTCAACCTAACACCATGGAACATACCAAGTTGTCTTAGGATCTCAGTTTTGAACTATACAAACTGAATAAAAGTTTAATGGAGACTTCTGTATTCAACCAGGAGTCGTGATTCAAAGAATCGAGGGGGTTTCAAAGGGGTTCCGATCTTCACAACGAAGATGAACACTTCTAAGAACTTGGGATCGAATTGATACCCTGATAACCAAGCTACAAAGTTCTGTATAACTGGACTTATATGTCAGCACTGTTGGAACGACTTTTTTTTATTACAAAAAAAAAACAACAACTTTTTGGTATTTTTTAATGAAAGGTGAGTTGATTCCATGAAAGATCTCATGAAAGTTTTTTTCGAAACGATAAGTTTTAGGGAGGTGATTTTCCACAAAGTTTGAAAATTGGTATGAGAAATTTATTTTGTGGCGCTTAAAATTTTTGACGCCCAACCCCTGCGTTCGAATCCTGGAGAGACTGTCAGCAAAACGTTTTTAGCGTTGGTTATTCCCCTTCTAATGCTGCCTACTGGTACTTTGGTATGTAAAAACATCTCCCCAAAGAGGTGCCGCACTGCGGTGTGCTGTTCGGACTCAGTCATAAAAAGGAGGCCATTTATTATTGAACTTTAATTTGAGTCGGACAGCACTCATTGATGTGTGAGAAGTTTTCCCCTGTTCTCATGTTAATTTGTGTACAATGTATAGGTCGCAGTTTTCATCCGATCGTCTTCAAATTTGGTAGAGGCATGGTTTTCGGCCTAGAGACGAAGCCTATTGAAATTGGAACAAATCGGATCAGATCTGCATATAGCTCCCATATATATGTTCGTCCGAGGGATTATTTTACGACTGTCGACATTAATGGTGAATTTCATGGAAATCGGTTCAGATTTAAATATGGCTCTCATATGTATATATCGCCCCATTTTCACTCCTAGAGCCACTGCAAGCACATTTATTGATTAATCTTGCCAAAATATTGCACAACGCTTTCCTCGATGACTATCACAACATAGAGTTTGATCAAAATCGGTTCAGATTTTGATATAGCTCCCATATTCGTCCGATTTTCAGTAATATTGCAATAAAATTGTTTTTTGTTAACCGATTTTTTCGAATTTTGTCAGGAAGGACTTTTTTACGACTGTCAACATTACTGGTGAATTTCATGAATCGGTTCAGATTTAGATATAGCTGTCATATATGTATATCGCCCGATTTTTACTTTAAGAGGCACTGCAAGCGCATTTATTGACCAATCTTGCCAAAATTTTGCACAACGCTTTCCTTGACGACTACCACATTATCTGAGAAGTTTCCTCGGAATCGGTTCAGAATTAGATATAGCTCCCATATATACGTTCGTCAGATTTTGGGTAATTTGCCATAATGTTGCCATTTGTCAACCATAGTTTTTACAAATTGAACATATTTGCACGCCGAGGTCCATCAAAATTGGTTCAAAATTGGATATAGGTCCCACATTGTACTTATAGGGTAGGTGTAGGGTATTATACAGTCGACACCGCTCGACTTTTGCCGATCCTTACTGGTTTGCATCTAGTTTTTATATTTTAGCAAATGCATCCGTTTCCGAGCATTAAGGATTTTTTGAAATTTGTTTTTACAATTTTTTTTTTACTTTTTTTTTTTGTAAAATAATAAATGCATCCGTTTCCGAGCATTAAGGATTTTTTGAAATTTGTTTTTACAATTTTTTTTTACTTTTTTTTTGTAAAATAATAAATGAAAACATTCTTTTTCTATAAGATAAATTGTTAGAAACAATTTTGAAATTTGAACAATTCTAGTCTCAAACAGTTGAAGTATAATTCACATGGTGAAACAACATTGGCCTCTACAATCAGTTTCACATCTAAGATAAGTTTTGATCCATTGTTATAACACAGTAAACCATAAACTCAAGCCTATAGTCGGGAAACATCCCACGACCCCTGCACTATTATACCGAGCTTGCTACCAACTCAACTACCGGGCGCGTGATAAGTAACTAAGAGCATATAAATTTTAGTTTTAGGATTTTTCGTGAAACTTATTTGAAGATGTCTTTCTCGCAACACATTTTATTCTTTTCTAGGAAGACACATGATATAATTTTTATGGACATTATAGTATTGGGACTACAAAACCAGACTATATAGGGTAAATTTGCCTTAATAACCGCAAAATTTTCACCATAAACACAATATTAAAAACATTTTTCGAAAATTTTGTCTTATTGGCACTTTTTAAAAATCTCTAAGAAATATTTATTTTCTATACGAAATTGATCATCATTTTTACTCACCTGCGATAGCCATCCAGGGATAGAATGTGTGATTGCTGGCCTGGTGTAAACTACTTGCTGTTTGTGCGGCAGCTGCTCCTGAAATTGTACAATTCGCATTCCAGGCCGTTGCTCCACCGCCCACACCGCCAGCACCACCCACATTACCACTTTGACCACTCTGGCCCACACCGGCACCACCGCCGCCCACCACGCCAGCACTACCGCCTCGATGGCTGACCGGACTACCGCCGGATGTGTCCAAATAGCCACCAACTCGTGAATCGGGCGTACAGGCCGAGGGCCTCACTGGCATGCCGCCACCGCCAGCGGTATTTTGTCCGCCTCCATTGGCGGTATTATTTGCAGCAGCATTTGCAGAACCTGCTGAGCCGCCACCACCACCACCGGTACCGCCGCCGCCACCAGCCCCGCCCCCATTCGCTGTGGTATTCCAGATGTCTTTATAGCCATTTATCGTATCCGATTTGATGTTCAAACAATCCTGTTTGTAGGCATTGCCATCACCATAGATTTTATTGCAGGCGGCTGTAATGCTGGCATCGTAGGGTGAATCTTGGGTGGTACGCTGCAGATGATGATTTGTGTAGGGTGTCATGCCCAGCGAGAGGGGGAAGCCTCTGTAGGCCGCTGCAGCAGCGGTGGCAGATTGATCGTGATGGCCAGCGGTACCCATAGACATACCGGTGGCCTGATGTGGATGGCCATAAAAGCCCGAAGCTTGCTCAAAATATGAATTCATACTGTTGGCGGTAAGAATTTTGGCGGTTTTTTGAAAGACTTAAACACAATAAGTAGCTTGAGGGGTTTTTGTTTCGCAAGGGGGAGTTGTGTGTGGTGAGTGTTTTTCTCAAGTGGTTGATGATAAAACGTTTGAAAAATTATTTGTCTTTATTTTTAGGAAAATTTTTATTTTATTTTCAAAGACTTTTTTCTTAACTCTTATAATTTTTTTAACATGTCACTTTTTTAAATATTGCACTTTATTTTGAGAAAATTACAAATTTTGGTTTTTGTGTTTTTTTTTATTTTACTTTTCAAAATGTCTTGTATTTAAAGAAAATATTTTTGTTTTTTGAAAAATCGTATACTTTGTTGCCAGTTTTAAATTTGCACTTTCTATTTATTTAGTTACTTTGCTTTTATTTTTCTTTTCTCACTTTTTGACAAAATTCTTTTCGTTTTTTTTTGACAAATTATTAATTCTATGTCACTGGGTATGGGTGATAAATACATAAACATAAAAACAACAATAATAATAACAATAGTAGTTTAGTTGCTGTTGTTGTTATTGTTTGTTATTATTCTTCACTTCACTTGTTTTTGTTGTTGTTGTGCCCATACAATAATGATAATAATAATTACTTTTATTTTTACGATTATTATTTGTTTTTATTGTTTTTTTTTTTTTTTGTTACGCTTTGTTGTTGCTGCTGCTGTTATTGTTGGGAGTAGTAGTGATAGCCACAGAACGAGTTGTTGCCTTTTGTGTGTTATTGTTGCTGTGTTGCTGATGATGGCTGATTAAGTGATGTATTCTCATTACGACCGTCGTAGACAAACTGACTGAAATGTCCGAAATAATCATAAAGATTTTCTTTCAAGTGCGTCGTCGTTGCATTTGGTGGCTGTTGATGATACGAATAGCGCCCCACCACAAGAGGGCAATGAAGAAACAAAACGTACCCCCAACCACAAACAGCGACGACGTTAGCAGCGACTCTACCACCGACGACGTATCTTTGTTACGTTACACACTGCCAAAAAAAAAGACGTTATGCAGGGCCGGAAAAACTGTTTAACACTGTGAGAAGAACCCACGAGCAAGTGAACCACTAGTTGTTTGTTTTTATTTCTATGGCAAAAAAGGGTTTTTTTTGTTTAATACTTTCGTTTAAAACGACGGCTTTTCCATTGACGAGATTTGATTCTACGTTAGGTTTTTAAAATTCTTAACACTTTTCTTCATTTGTTTGTTGTTTGTTTTTATTTAGTAGCTCGTAAGCTGATGATGACAATGGTTAGTTAGTTAGTTAGCTAGCACGGAGAGTGAATGAGTGTGTGTGTTTGAGAGAGAGAGCGGCGAGCGAGCGAGCGAGTTGTTGTAGTGCTAGATAGCGCCCCAGAATTGTTCAAATAACAATAAAATAATTGGCGATAAAATTTTGTAATAAAAGAAAGCGCGCGCCTGTTAACCAAACCGTTGCCATCGAACGAATAATCCAACGTTTCGCTGTTGGTTGTGTTATGACTGAAGAATGTGTTGTTGGTTGTGTTGTAGATGGATGGTGTACGACGGATGGATGGATGGTTTGTGTGCGCTGCTGCTCCGGCTCTGTGTGTGCGGCGCGCGGTTGTTCTGTCTGTGGGTCTCTTGCACATGGGTTTGTGTGTTGTGTTGCTGCTGTTGTTGTGTTCTCTCAATGCTCTGTCCTGAGGTTGGCAATGACGATGAATACAACGACGACGACGGCTACCACGATGCCAAGCCAATGCCGATGATGATGATGTTAATGATGATGGTGATGATAATGACCATGATTGCTTTAGAGCGCACCACCAGAGGAGTTTAACAGTAGTTCGTATATCAGCAGTAGGCAGTAGCAGCACCAGCAGTTTTAGCTTTACCACCCCTCACTCAGAGGCCAGCAAATTCATCAGAGCTCCCCCTTGAGCCAAAAACCCATGTTGGTTTAGCTTGGCCATATATATATGAAAGAAGATGTGGAAAAAAGAGCAAGAATTGCCAACTAAAGAGCATAGAGCAGCTTATAGGAAATTTTGCTGATTTTTTGTCATTCTTTTTTTTTTTTTGTTATTTAAAAGTAAAACAAACTTCAAAGTGAGTAGCAAACGAATTTGAGTTTAAAACCCCACACACTCACAAGGGCCGAAATTTGAAGACCACACTTAATTAGATAATAACTCAAATAGAAAATTTACAATTTGATTTTTGTTTTATTTTTTGGTCAAAAACATTTTCACATTTTCCACTAGGTACCTATATGCACTTTTCATATAGCGACGGTAATTTTCTTTTTTTTTTATTTTTCTTATGGACGGAATGACTTGGAATTTTCTATTTTAGTTATTTTGCTAAGGCAATTTTTGCATTTAACGACAAATAAAAATGATTTAATTGTGGCACGTTATAGGCGAACACTAAAATGAATAACATAAAAATCATACACCATAGGGGCCCCACAAAACAACAAAGAGAGCAAGTTCACCAAACCACTTTCAACTCAAAGAGGCGCCAGTGAGCGCAAAAGAGCAATGCATTTTTCATGCAAATTCCCCAAAAAGAACCTAGCAAACCACCCCACCTCCAAGACAACAAACGAGCATGAAATCACACTCAAAACACTCTTTAAAATGAACCCTAACCCCAACGAAACAACTTGAAGAGAGTTCATTTCACAGATCAAACACACACACTCAGACTAACATCAAACATGTTTGATGCTCTTTGTGTGCCACTACTATTGCTGGCTGGCTCTATGAAGTGGCTAAAGCCAACCGAAACACTACACACATACACTCAATGCAGTAATACATCATCATTTGCACTCCAACAAATTCATTTTACTACACTCATTCTCACTCAAAGCCAACGAAAAGAGATTGAGCCAAATATAACTGAATGTGTGTAGGCAGAATGTGCTGTGGTGCTTTGGTGCTGTTATGCTGCGATGGCTACAATGGTGTGTTGTGTGCGGTGTGCTCATGTGCCTTGTGTGTGTGTGTGTGTGTGCCTGAGTTGTTGCTATATTTCCATTTCATTTCAAATGAGGAAAATTCATCATGGAGGCAGGGCGGCGAAATTTTCTTATAGGCCAAAATGCAAGCCTTCTGCTGTTGTACGTATGTGAAATAACTCTCAAATGCCATTGTATTTGTCTATTTGTGTGTGTGTATGCATGAGATTTTCACACAACATTTCGCTTGAATGGGTGGTTTGGGTGTTGTATCTTTTTTTTTGTCTGTGCCGACTATCCATCTCTCATTTTAATGTGCGTTTTGCAAAAAGCAAGGCACATTCGTTTATCGTTCTCAATTGTCTTGCGGCTCGGTCGTCGGCAGTTAGAAGTTTTCTCTGTTTATTGTCCGTTGTAGATACATTTGATTTTGTTTTTCTTTTCTGTTGGCTTTTTTCTTCTTCTTGTTGTTGAGTTTTGTTTGTTGTTATTATCATTTTGGCCATAAAGTATAATAAGTATCATTGCGATTTTTAGTTTTTTTTTTATCGTTTGTTTTCGTTTTATCCCAAAACGTGTGTGTTTTTGTGGTGCTTTGAACGGTTTTCATTGTTTGGTATTTTGTTCTGAGTTTGTTATTGATGTAAAAAATGAAAATTAATTTAATTCTATAACAAAGTTTAATATTTAAGGAATTTCTTTTTTTTAGAACATATGTTTAATTATACTTATTTGTGACAAACCCAAAAAAAACCTGGATAAATGGGCAAAGATTAGTTTATGCCAACAATCGAAGTCTAAGGAATATTTGATCACTTTACTAACAAAGGCTTTATTAACTTGGCTTTCTGACGTTGAAATAAAATTTGGTTCATATACAAATTATTCCGAAAAACTATATGTTTTAAAAGAATTATTTCTGTTCCGAATACCGTGCTTTTCATTAAGCTACAAAATTTTAAAATTTTGAAGGCAGAACAGCGGAGTCAGTTCAGAGCATGAATGAAAATTAATATTTAAATTAAAAATCAATCTAAATCAGCTTCACAGACGGCATCTTCGGCGAAGCGAAATAACGAGAGATAACTTTATACTGGTGTTGTCAGTTCTTAAAAAAAGCAAAAAAATGGAATGCTGAGATCTAGCATAAATCAATATGTACAAATATTATTTTCAGTTTCTGTTCAATGTTTCAAATTTCTAGCTAAAATTTTTTTTCAAAAATTTCTCCCAAGACAATATTTAAAAAAAAAAAAAAAAAAAAAACACAAAAACGCACAAGGGAAAATTCTCTCGCAGCAAAAAAAATTGTTTGAATTCTTGAGGAAAATTCAAACAAAAAAAATTCAATGTTCGGCTGGGCTAAAACTAAAAGCGACGGTTCAAAACTTCCGCCAAATCGGGTAAAAATTGCATCCTTTAGGAGGACAAGAAATCAAATCGGAAGATTGGTTTACACGGGAGCTATATAAGGCTATCGATTGATTCAGACCATATATGGCACGGATGTTGGCGGGTCATAATAGAAAACATTGTGGCAAGTTTAAGCTAATTGGGATAAGAATTGCGCCCTCTTAGGGCGTAAGAAGTCATATTGAAGCTATATCCAAATCTAAGGCGATATGGTACATTTGTATTCGTTTGACCGCTATTAGGATTTCATCAGATAGAGGGACGGATAGACGTGGGTAAATTGATTCAGAAATCTAGTATGGTGAATTCAACCGAGGTTGTAGTTCACTCCAAGACGAATTTCGTGAATGTCGTCCAAAATCAGTTGTTGTTCCAAAAACTACTGATGCTGTGTGTCATATGATATTGCAAATTCGACATGTGACCTATTGTGAGATTGAGACTACATTGGGCATTAGTGGGACAAGCATATACATTGCATGAACATTTGACGGTCAAAAAATTTGTTTCGCATTGAATCCCACATAATTTGCCAATCGCTCAGAAAAGGCTCATGTCAATTGGTCGAAAGAAATACTCCAAAAATACAATTACGGTGCTTCGAAAAACTTCTGTGACATCGTGACAGGTGATGAATTGTGGATTTACGTGTATGAGCCCGAAAGTAAACAGCTGTATAGGTGTTTCTAGATAAACAAAATCTAAAAAAAGTTGATAGCGCTCGAAGCACTTCCAAGCAAATGATAGCCTGTTTTTTCGAAAAAATTTGACATGTCGCAACCGTACCACTAGAACAACGCAGAACGATCAATTCTGAGTGGTACACAATCATTACTTTGCCAGTTGTCTTCCAAGAAATCAGGAAAACCAACCACCGAAGACGGAGCACTCTTCACCACGACAACGTGAGCTCTCACACTTGGCATCGAATGACTTCTTTTTATTCCCCTACGTAAATAATAAAATGAGAGGTCAACGTTTTTCGACACCTGAAGAAGCAGTTGATGCGTTCAGAATGCATGTTTTGGGGATATCTCAATTAGAGTTGCAAAAGTGCTTCGACAATTGGTTAACTGGAGGTCGCAATTTTTACTCGATTTGTCTGAAGGTGGTCATTTTTATACCCTCCACCATAAAATGGCGGTATCTTAATTTCTTCATTCTTTTTGTAACTCCTCGAAATATTCGTCTAAACCCCATAAAGTATATATATTTTTGATCGTAATGACATTTTAAGTCGATCTAGCTATCTGTCCGTCTGTCTGTCTGTCGAAAGCGCACTAACTTTCGAAGGAGTAAAGCTAGCTGTTTGAAATTTTGCACAAACACTTCTTATTAGTGTAGTTAAGTTGGGATTGTAAATGGGCCATATCGGTCCATGTTTTGATATAGCTGCCATATAAACCGATCTGGGATCCTGACTTCTTAAGCCGCTAGAGGGCACAATTCCTATCCGATTTGGTTTAAATTTTGCTTGAGGTGTTTTATTATGACTTCCAATAATTGTGCTGAGTGTGGTTGAAATCGGTTCATAACCTGATATAGCTGTCATATAGCTGACTTTTTGAGCGTCAAGAGTGCGCAATTCCTATCCGATTTGGCTGAAATTTTGAACGACGTATTAGGTTAGAGCTTTCAACAACTGTGCTAAGTATGGTTTAAACCGATCTTGAATCTTGACTTCATGAGCCACTAGAGGGCGCAATTCCTATTCGATTTGGCTTCAAAATTCGCATGACACGTTTTGTTATGAATTCTAACAATTGTGTCAAATATGGTTCAAATTTATTTATAACTTGATATAGCTGCGATATAAACCGATCTGGGATCTTGACTTCCTGAGCCTCCAGAGGGCGCAATAATTATTCATTTTGTACAACGGGTTCTCCCATGATCTGTAACATACATATGAAATATGGTCCGAATCGGTCTATATACTGATACAGCTCCCATATAAACCGATCTATCCATTTTATTTCTTGAGCCCCTAAAGGGCGCTATTACACAATGACTTCTACTATAGCTTCCAACATTCAATTCAATTATGGTCGGAATCGGACCATAACTTGATATAACTCCGATATTATAGCGATTCTTTTATTTTATCCTTTGTTTGCCTTAAAAGAGATATAGGGAAATGAACTTGACAAATGCGATTTATGGTGGAGGGTTTCGTCCCGACCGAGCTTAGCACGCTTTTACTTGTTTATGACTTGACAAGGAGTTTGGTATTTAGAATGAAATTGTGCCCTTCAACTAAATCTATTGTGTATGAATATTTAGCAGAATCCATGGTGGTGGGTTCCCAATATTCAACCCGGCCGAACTTAGAAAGCTTATTATGCTTATTTTTTAAAAACAATTATGATAGAAAATTAATTTTTTTTAATAACCCTCTATGTTCCTACATCCAAAAAAAATAATTTCTTAATATTTTATTACCATTTACCCAAGAAAAGTGGATTTTATTGACTTTGGGTATTTTTCTACCCTTTTGTCGTTATCACACGACATAACTGCTTCTTGTTTTTGGAGTTGTTGTTACAGTCCAAAACAACTAAATGCTCCAAATTTTATTGAAATCGGTTATGTTATGTGCATCTTCTTGGTGTTTATACAAAAGTCGTAGTCGGAGTCAGGCTAAAAGGTCTAGTCGACTAATATGTGTAACAACTTTCGGTTATCGCTTTAGCCTGTGGTATATGCTTTTTAACCTGTGCAGAGATTGTTGGAATTCTCTTATTATCCCCTGGAAAGAGGCCAGGTCTCGGAGATGGGTATACCGATTTAAGCGAAATTTTGTATGCCACCTTATGACACCCTAAAACACGAAATTGGGCAACTAACCTGAGGGGACGCCCCATTTCAAAACCCTCCCGGACGGACATGTTTACAGACTAATACAAAATGGGTATCAAATTAAAGGTATTCAAGAGTAGAGTACGGACTTGGCATAAAAATTTCACCCTTAGGGTTGGGGGGTCCCCCACCCCCAAAAACATTACCCAACAGGACACTTTTCCGCTTTTGACAATATGGGTATCAAATGAAAGGTATTTGAAAGCAGAATACAATTCTGGCATAAAAATTTATTTTTTGGTATCTGGGGGGCCGCCCCACCCCCAAAACCCCCCAGCAGGACATATTTACCGATTGGGACAATATTGATATCAAATGAAAGGTATTTAAAAGTAGAGTACAATGCTGGCATAAAAATGTATTCCTTGGTGTCTGATTTTGAATGTAGAAAACAAAAAGAAAAAAAAAAACAACAAGTAAAAGCATGCTAAGTTCGGCCGGGCCGAATCTTTTATACCCTCCACCATGGTTCGCATTTGTCGAGCTCTTGCCACGGTATCTCTTTTTAGGCAAACAAAGAATAAAAGAAAAGAATTGATATGTTATTGGAACAATATCAAGTAATGCTTCATTTCGGACCATAATTGAACTCAATATTGGAGATCATAGTAGAAGTCATTGTGTAAAATTTCAGTCAAATCTAGTAAGAAATGCGCATTTTAGAGGCTGAAGAAGTAAAATAGCGGGATCGGTTTGTAGGGGAGCTGTATTAGCTATACATCGATTCATGCCATATTCAACACGTATGTTAAACATAATGAGAGAAGCCGTTGTACAAAATTTCAACCAAATCGGGTAATACTTGCGCCCTTAGAGACTCAAGAAGTCAAGATCCCATATTGGTTTATATGGCAGCTATATCAGGTTATGGACCGACTTTAACTATTCTTAGTTGTTGAAAGTCATAACAAAACACCGCATGCAAAATTTCAGCCAAATCGGGTAGGAATTGTGCCCTCTAGCGGCTTAAGAAATCAAGATCCCAGATCGGTTTATATGGCAGCTATATCAAAACGTGGACCGATATAGCCCATTTACAATCCCAACTGACCTACACTAACAAGAAGTACTTGTGCTAAAGCTTTACTTCTTTGGAAGTTAGCGTGCTTTCGACAGACGGACGGTCGGACAGGCGGACGGACAGACGGACGGACATGGCTAGTTCGACTTAAAATGTCATGACGATCAAGAATATATTTACTTTATGGGGTCTTTGACGAATATTTCGAGGAGTTACAAACAGAATGACAAAATTAGTATACCCCCACTCTATGTTGTAGGGTATCAAAATTGTGTGGATCTGAACGAGACCCGTAGCCCTGAATATCTTGATCGCCATTTTCAAAATACATGACAATATGGGGCTTAAACCAAATCGTTCTCTAGCACGACGCTGATATTACTTCACTGTCCGCCCCCTAAACTCCTCATTTTTAACCGGCCATGTATGCCAATATATAACAGGTATTTGATAATGGAAAACGAATTTGATATCCAATTTTAAGGCCAAGTGTTCGGGGGTCGTCTCATCCCTTAGACTCCCCCTAAACCAATGGCAATTGGGGCTCAAATAAGAAATTTTAAAGTAGACCACGATGCTAATATTTTTGAGGGCTAAGTGCGTGGGAGGCCTCCCCACCCTACGTACCCCTCAAACTTGACATATTTGTGGATTATGGCAAAAAGGGGTTAAAATCTGTATCTGTTTCATGGCCAAGTGTTTCAGGGACGCCCCACGTCAGAAACTCACCCTAAACCATACATACATACCGACTATAGCAATATGTAGCTCAAATGTGGTTTTTGGGAGTAGAGTATGAATCTGATATCCAAATGTGGGACCAAGTGTTTGGGGTCCACCCCTTCCCCAAAACATCCTCCAAACAGGATTTATATACTGCCCAAGGCAAATAAAAGGTATTTGAGTGTAGAATACGAATCCGATATCCAAATGTGTGACCAAGTGTTTGGGAGGCCGCTCCCTCCCAAAAACACTCCCAAAAGAGGACAAATTTACGACCATATCAATATGGAAGGTCTTTGGGAGAAAAACATGAATCTGATATCAATATTCGGGAAAAAGTGTATATGGGGCCACCCCACCCTCATAACACAATCCATACAGGACGTATTTGCTGACCATTTCAATATGGGACTGTAATAAGAGGTATCTTAGAGTAGAACACGAATCTGATATATATTTTCAGGACCAAGTCACTGAACGGCCGCAATATGCCCCAAAACACTCCCCAAACTGGACGTGTGAGATATGGGGCTGAAATTAAAGGTATTTGGGAGTATGCAACGAATCTGATATCAAAATTCGGGACCAACTGCCTAGACGACGTCCCGCCCTCAAAACAACCCCCAATGGGACGTATTTGCCCACCATGACAATTTGGGTCTTAAAGGGAGTGGATCTTGATATCGATAGTTTTTAGGGCCCATACCCCAAAACCCGACATATTTGCAGACTTTTGCAGTAAGGGGTTAAATGAAAGCTATTTGATTTTATAGAACGAATTTGATATCCAATTTTGAGGTTAATACCAATCTGGGGTTCAAAAAAATTATATTTGGGAGTAGAGAACGATGCATATATATTTTTAGGGCTAAGTGTTCGGGAAACCACCTCACCCCCAAAACACCACCAAATCGAGCCTATTTACCGACCACTTCAATGTGGGGCTCAAATGAAGTGAATTGGGGAGAAAAGTACGAGATTGATATTCACTTTCGGGACCAATTTTCTGGGGGTCTGCCCCTTCCCCAAAACATCCCACAAACAGCAATTATTTACTGACCATCGCAAAATGGGGCTCAAATAAATGTATTTGAGAGTAGAAAACGAATCTGATATCCAAATGTGGAACCATGTATTTGGGGTACCGCCCTCTTTCCAAAACACCCCCCAAAGAGTAAAAATTTTGGGCCAAGTGTTTGAGGACGCCTCAACCCATAAACTCCCCTTAAACCAACAGCTATATGGGGTTTAAATAAATGGTATTTGAGCACGGTGCTGATATTTTTTCCAGGGCCAAGTGTCTAGGAGACCACCTCACCCCCGAAAACACCCCCAAATCGGATGTAATGACAATATTGGGCTGAAATAAAGACTTTTAAGAATAGAGTATATCAAACCCTCAAACGTTAATGACCCTAAACCTTCCGAGCGAATTCATAGACCAATAAAAATCATAAACGATTCTGATAAAGGCATTTATATGCTTATACTGTTAGTCAAGCGATATACATATACTTTTTTCGTACCATGGTATTTCACTAAAAGCTCTTTAATTGTCGAAAATAAATATTCAAAGAATAATTTTGTTCCATATAAGTAAAAGAAGGCACAGCGTAGCGGGTAGCCCTGTTCAGCTAGTAATGTTTATAGATCGACCAGCTGACCCGGGCCATCTCCACTGCGCCTTCTTTTACTTTATATTCATATATCTATATATCATTTATTTGAACCCTATGTTGCCATTGGCCTCAAAATTGGATATCAAATTCGTTTTCTAATTTCATTTAAACTTCTTATGGCAAAAGTCAGCAAATATATCCGTTCTGGGGTATTAGCCCTAAAAACTAAAAATATTTAGTTCCACTCTCTTTAAGACCCAAATTGTCTTGGAGAGCAAATACGTCCTATTTGGGGGTTGTTATGGTGGTGGGACGTCCCCTAGACAGTTGGTCCCTAATGTTGATATCAGATAAATGGTCCACTCACAAATACCTTTAATTTGAACCCCATATTTCCATAATCGGCAAACATGAACGGCTTGGGGGTGTTTTGGGGGATAGGCGGCAACTCCATGAGTTGGCCTTTAAAATATATATTGGATTCGTGTTCCACTCTAAAAACCCTCTTATTTGAGCCTCATATTGCAATAGTCAGAAAATACTTACTATTTGGGTGGTGCTGTGGGGGTGAGGTGGCCCCATAGACACTTTTCCCGAATATTGATATCAAATTCGTGCTTTACTCTCAAAGACCTTTCATTTGAGCCCCATATTGCTATGGTCGCAAATTTGTCCCCTTTGGCGGATGTTTTTGGTGAGAGGCGGCCCCCCAAAACACTTGGTCCCATATTTGGTTATCAGATTCGTATTCTACATTCAATTACATTTTTTTTAAGCCCCATATTCCCATGGTCAGTAAAGAAGTCCTGTTTGGGGGGGTTTTGGGGAAGGGGTGGACCCCCCAGATATGTGGTCCTACATTTGGATATCAGATTCGTATTCTACTCGCAAATACCTTTCATTTGAGTCCCATATTGTTATGGCCGGTAAATATGTCTAATTTAGGGGTGTTTTGGGGCTTAGGGTGGTCCCCCTAACACTTGGTCCAACAATTGGATATCAAACACGTTTTCTTATCCTAAATACCTTTCGTTTGAGTCCCATATTGTCCTGATTGGTCTAAATATATGTTTGGTAGGTTTTAGGGTGGGGCGGCCCCCCTAGGTACCCCATCCGAAATTTGGATACCAAATTTTTATTTTTAGAGTACTATATGAGAGCATACAAAATTTCGATTAAATCGCACCACCCATCTCCGAGATCTGGCGTTTATGAAAATTAGGGTAAGGGGGAGGGTCCGATCCCCCTTCAGATATCAAAAAATTTAGTACCCTATTTGTGAAAATTTCAAGAAAATCGGTTCAGCCGTTTCTGAGTCTATAAGGAACACACAAACAAACCTACAAACAAACACAAATTGATTTTTATATATAAAAAATAAGCCGTTGTCAATAAAGAACCATCATAATTCAATTGAATTTGCGTCTCCAAACTGTTTTTCAAAATCAACATAATTATGCAAAAAGTGCAGAGGCTATGCTAATGGTAATGTATCTTATTCCCCTCTATTTGTCAAAGTTAGCCCATATTTAATGAAGTAACTTCCGAACGAAGGAAACCACCAGCCAAACAAACTAAAACTTTCTACCCACAAGTGTTTTCCTTCGTACCACACAAACTCTTTGCTGAAACTCTTTGCCAAAAGGAGTTATTCAAAGAAATTTACTTTTACAGTAACGAAACCACATATATTGGCTAGCCAAGGCAATGCACATATATTGGCGACATCCTTAAGCAAGATGAGCAAAGATAAATTGGGAAAATAGGGAAAAGTCCAAAAGAAGTAAGAGTATACATCCTTCGCAACATAAACTAAACTTTATTGAGTGTAATGACAAAGGAAGCCAATATAAACAGCAACATGGAGGTGAGTGCAGCAAACAAATATAAAATTGAAAAGTATTTCTATGGGGAATGCTGCAATTCTTGTTGCCCTCCTCATATGTTTAATGAGTGTATCTTTGGCGACGGGGGTCCATTGTTCTGTTGTATAAAGAGCACTGTTGGCAAGAAGTTTCATTAGCAATATCGCCCATAATCACCCACATACCAATAATGCAACCGAAAAGAAGAAATAGGACAATGGAATTAAATAAAGTATTGGGAAATATTATTTCGATTGCTATAGTCGATTGTGATATACCCTTAACAAAGAGGATAGCTGAAACGAAGTGTTATCAATTCAAACCACAACGTCATTTTGGATCATCTTGATCAGCGTAGAAGTCTAAGACCATCTAGACATGTCCGTCCGTCTGTCCATCTGTCTGTTGAAATCATGCTACAGCCTTAAAAAATAGACATATTGATCTGAAACTTTGCACAGATTCTGTTTTTGTCCATAAGAAGGTTAAGTTCGAAGATGGGCTATATCGGACTATATCTTGATATAGCCCCCATTTAGACCGATCCGCCGATTTAGGGTCTTAGGCCAATAAAAGCCACATTTATTATCCGATTTTGCTGAAATTTGGGACAGTGAGTTGTGTTAGGCCCTTCAACATCCTTCGTCAATTTGGCTCAGATTGGTTCATATTTAGATATAGCTGCCATATAGACCGATTCTCCGATTAAGGGTCTTAGGTCCATAAAAGCCACATATATCATCCGATTTTGCTGAAATTTGGAACAGTGAGTTGTGTTAGGTCCTTCGATATCCTCCGTCAATTTGGCTCAGATCGGTCCAGATTTGGATATAGCAGCCATATAGACCGATTCTCCGATTAAGGGTCTTAGGTCCATAAAAGCCACATTTCTTATCCGATTTTGCTGAAATTTAGGACACGGAGTTGTTTTAGGCCCTTCGACATCCTTCGTCAATTTGGCTCAGATTGGTCCGGAATTGGATATAGCTGTAATATAGACCGATGCTCCGATTAAGGGTCTAAGGCCCATAAAACACACACTTATTATCCTATTTCGCTGAAATTTGGGAAATGGAGTTGTGTTAGGCCCTTCGACATTCTTCATTAATTTGGCTCAGATCGATCCAGATTTGGATATAGCTGCCATATAGATTGATCGTCTGATTTAGGTCTTGGGCCCATAAAAGGCGCACTGATTGTCCGATGTCGCCGAAATTTGGGACAGTGGGCTAACTTAAACCCCTTGACATACTTCTGCATTATTGCACAGATCGGTCCAGAATTGGATATAGCTGCCATGTAGACCGATCTCTCGGTTTAAGGTTTTGGGGGCATAAAAAGCGCATTTATTGTCCGATATCGCTGCAATTTGGAACAGTGAGTTGTATTAGGCCTTCCGACATCCTTCTTTAATTTCACTCAGATCGGTCCAGATTTATTGTCCGATGTTGCCGAAATTTGTGACAGAAAGTTAAATTAAGCCCCTCCACATATTTCTTCAATTTGGTCTAGATCGATCAAGATTTGCATATAGAAGCCATATAGACCGATATATCGACTTAAATTCTTGGCCCCAAAAAGGCGCATTTATACTCCGATTTAACTGAAATTTGACACATTGACTTATGTTAGGCTTTTCGACATCCCTGTTGTATATGGTTCAGATCGGTTTTTTTATACCCTCCACCACAGGATGGGGGGTATACTAATTTCGTCATTCTGTTTGTAACTACTCGAAATATTCGTCTAAGACCCCATAAAGTATATATATTCTTGATCGTCGCGACATTTTATGTCGATCTAGCCATGTCCGTCCGTCTGTCCGTCCGTCCGTCCGTCCGTCCGTCTGTCTGTCGAAAGCACGCTAACTTCCGAAGGAGTAAAGCAGCCGCTTAAAATTTTGCACAAATACTTTTTATTAGTGTAGGTCGGTTGGTATTGTAAATGGGCCATATCGGTCCATGTTTTGATATAGCTGCCATATAAACCGATCTTGGGTCTTGACTTCTTGAGCATATCATAACGTGTTTTGTTTTGATATGCAACAACTGTGCCAAGTATGGTTCAAATCGGTCCATAACCTGATATAGCTGTCATATAAACCGATCTTGGGTCTTGATTTCTTGAGCCTCTAGGGTGCGCAATTTTTATCCGATTGGAATGAAATTTTGCACGAAGTATTTTGTTATGGTATCCAACAACTGTGCCAAGTATGATTTACATCGGTTAATAACCTGATATAGCTGTCATATAAACAGATCTGGGGACTTGACTTCTTGAGCTTCTTGAGGACTCAATTCGTATCCGATTTGGCTGAAATTTTGCATGACGTATTCTATTCTTACTTTCAACAACTGTGTTAAATAAGGTTCAAATCGGTTCATAACCTGATATAGCTGCCATATAAATCGAACTGGGATCTTGACTTTTTGAGCCTCTAGAGGTCGCAATTATTATCCGACGTGCCTGAAATTTTGTACGACGGATCCTCTCATGACCATCATCATACGTGTTTATTATGGTCTGAATCTGTCTATAGCCCGATACAGCTCTCATATAAATCAATCTTTCTATTTTACTTCTTGTGCCCCCAAAGGGCGCAATTCTTATTCGAATTGGCTGACATTTTACACAGGTCTCCAACATATAATATAATTGTGGTCCAAACCGGATCATATCTTGATATGGCTCTAATAGCAGAGCAAATCTTTTCTTATCTTATATCCTTTTTTGCCTAAGAAGAGATGCTGGGAAAAGAACTCGACAAATGCGATCCATGGTGGAGGGTATATAAAATTCGGCCCGGCCGAACTTAGCACGCTTTTACTTGTTAAATATAGCTACTAAAAAGACCTATTGGTTTGTTATACATAATTGAACAATGACTTGTACTTGTTAGTATTTGGTCCAAATTAGATCATATTTCGATATACATTGCTATGGGACATAAGGTATGCAATTTTCACCGGATTTTGATGAAAGGTGGTTTATATATATATACCCAAAGTTCGGCCCGGCCGAACTTAACGCCTTTTTACTTGTTCTCTTTCTAGATGTTTTTTTTTTTTGCTACATATATTTCCGTCTAGTCACGCTAATAGTTGTCTTCTCATGAATTACATCAGGAATGCACAAACTGAAAATATGGTTGTGTGGGAGGGAATCAAGAAATATATGTTTGGCCCATTTGCACTTCTATTCGCATTACTTGTGTGTGAAAGTGTACACAATACCATCTTTCTTTTTGTACAAACACATACCTACCGTTTACGTTATTGAATAACAATTTTCATTCGTGCAATTAAAAATTTGTTGAACATTAGCCTTTCAACCAATCACATGTTAAGATCCAATGGCGAATAGAATTTCAATGCCAACAATCATCACACCATAAATCACTTTGTTAAAAATATTTTTATAAATCAATGCCATGTTTAATTGATCAAATTTTAGTCAATATTTTGTTCTATTTACGCACAGTTGAGAGATTGATAGTAGCTTGACGCTAAATTGACCAAATGGCACACATGCACTGGGCTTTTCTCTTCTCTTTTGATCGAGTCAGAATACCAATAAAATTATTATAAACTTATAAAAAAAATTGTTTATATTGTTTATATGTTCTTTCATTGCTTAAAATTAACCAGTCTTTCTCTTTCGGCTTCTTCAAAAATATTACCACTCTTATTGACCTTTCAAAATGTCGTATGGGCTTTTTGCTACTTTGGACAAAACATGACATTTATAGCTAACATATCAACAAAACTTAGCCATCTCAACCCTCGCCTTATGTCAATGAATTTCCACTGGTCTTGTGTGTTGAGGAAAAAATCGACAACAACGAACTATAAAGAACTTAAAATATACACTGGCAGAAAATGCTTGTACACTACTCAGTTACTGCTATATCTAACTACCCCACACACCCAAACACACACACAAGCAAGTCATTCAGTCAACCAGCCAGCCATTCAGCCTGGCATCCAATGGACGGACCTTCTTCATTCACTTGTTTGCCTGGCTATAAGCAGAAAGGACCATTGGCAAATGCTACAGAATGCGATGATGAGGGGAGGTGTTTGTGCCACCGACTCGTCGGCTAACGTGCATCAGGGCGTTTCAGTGGCGACAGACAGAATAGCATCATAACCATTTAAAGTCATTCGAAAGCGCATAAAAGGATCACAACAATCGCCGAAATGGCCCATAATGAGCTCGTAAAAATTTTGCTACCTAATATACTTTGCAATCTTATATTAAAACTTTTGATTTCATGATTCAACCACAATATCGGAGTGCGTTCGCCTATGTTTGTATATGTGTGTGTGTGTGTGTGTGTGTGTGTGTGGGGCTGTGTGCCTTTGGTGTCTGTGTGTCGAGGATGCTGACGTTACTATGGTGTTGTTGGTGGTAAAAGCTGGTGGATATATATTTGTTGAACACACTGGTATGGTTATGGAAAATATTAGAAACAAATGGTGAAATATTTAAAAATTCTCATTGACAAATCATCCACCGGATCAAAGAGCCGATCAAAAATTCAAAGTAACAATGTTTTATCTGAATGCATCATGACGGCAAGATTATATTCAAAATTCCGAAGAATATCCATTGTACAATGTTACGCTTAAGGTTCCCTGGCTTAGGGATATATATTCTGTTTGTATCAGAAAGTTATATATACCTGTGGGATGGAGGGACACAAAGGTCATTTTCATTCCGAAAGCAGGAAAACCTTACCACATGAAGTCTGTCATCCCTTATGCTGAAGACTCTTGAGAGGTTGATAGCCTGTCGCGGCAGCAGCATGCATATAGTAAAGGCAAACCCATCAATACAGCCTTTCACGACCTCGTAGGATACATAGAGAGTTCTCTCGCTGTCAAAGAATATACAACGGCAGCATTTCTTGAAATTGAAGGTGCTTTCAAAACGAAAAACCGACGTCAATCATGAAGGAGTTGGAGTTTCTGGGCATCAACTCTACCGTAAGAAAGTTTATTAAAAACTTACTTACTTTAATGATGCATTACGGCAGGCTTGGGATCTGTGGATCTAAAAAGATGGGTCAGCAGAGGAACTCCTCAAGGAGCCATTAACATTATATTATTGTCTCTGGAAGAAAAAGGCGTAAAAGTGGTCGCGTATGCTGATGACGTGGCAATTGCGGTTAGCGGAAAGTTTACCAGCACTCTAAGAGATATACTTCAGGATCCTCTACGTAACAGCAAAGTGGGCTACCGAAAGTGGTCTGAGTATAAATCCATGCAAGACAGAAGTAGTTCTTTTCAGCAGAAGATACAAGTTGCCTACAGTGGAACCTGTCTCCTTGGGTGGAGAGAATGTTCCATTTACAGAAAGTGAGAAATACCTGCGTGTTTTGCTGGACAGGAAATTGAACTTCAAATGCAACATTTTGGAAAGGGCAAGAAAGGCCACTCTTGCCCTATACACCTGCAAGAGAGCCATTGCTAAAGTTGGGGATTTAGACCGCGTGTCAAGCATTGGGTATATACTGCAGTTGTCAGACCTATTATGCTACATGGTGCTGTGGTTTGGTGGATGGCGCTTCAAAAATCCACCTACTGCTCAATACTTAACCGGATCCAAAGGAGGGCTTGTTTGTGCACCACAGCCGTACTGAGGACGACACCATCTGATGCACTGAATTTAATGCTACATCTTATGCTTCTGGACATTGTGGCTACCCAAATTGCAGCTACCACTGCCGTGAGATTAAGGGAGTTTTCTCATTGGTCATGTAGTGGATACGGACACTGTGTTATCCTTGATACAATATCCGATGTTCAGGCAATATTTTGGAAAGGGCAAGAAAGGCCACTCTTGCCCTATACACCTGCAAGAGAGCCATTGGTAAAAGTTGGGGACTTAGACCGCGTGTAATGCATTGGGTATATAATGCAGTTGTCAGACCTATTATGCTATATGGTGTTGTGGTCTGGTGGACGGCGCTTCAAAAATCCACCTACTGTTCAATACTTAACCGGATGCATCACAGCCGCACTGAGGACGACACCATCTAATGCACATAATGTAATGCTACATATTATGCCTCTGGACATTGTGGCTACCCAAATTGCAGCGACAGCTGATGTGAGGTTAAGGGAGCTTTCTCATTGGTCATGTAGCGGCCACGGACACTGTGTCACCCTTGATACAATATCCGATGATCCGCTTTTTGACATAAGTTTCTGTACCACTATTCCTGATAGAACCGATTGGATCTACGATATTCTTGGTAACAGAAGTTACATAGACTCCTATGAGGATGGTTCCAAACTAATCGTCCAGGTGGGCTTTGGGGTGTACTCTAACGATCTAGAACTGTTCATTTCGAAGAGGTTACCCGACCACGGTAAGCAGAGATCCATGCAATTAAGAAAGTAGTGAAAAAGCTAAGATATAATGTCATTATGACGATTGGCATAAATATCTTCTCTTTCTTAACACAAAAACCGTCCTCGACGGTCGCAGGTCTCTCAACGAGATGGCTGAACAATTCAAAATTCACCTGTTCAAGGTATTCTAAAGCAGACGAACTTGCAATACTAGGAACTACTTTACACACTCCAGGGATACTGGAATCTGTGGGTATGCCTTTAGCGACATGTAAGCTAAGTTTTCAGGACCAGGCCCGAAGGGCAACTAATGATGGTTGGTCACAAAGAGGGGGCTGTGAGCATTCCAAAACTATGTGGCCTAATCTAGACTTGAAGATGTATACTTTGCTGTCATTGGCTAGAACAGACGTCTCAGTCATTGTGTCCGTCATGACAGGTCACTGTCTAATCGGAAAACATGCTGACAGACTGAAGGTTGCCAGCAACGACTTTTGCAGAAGCTGTAGGGACATCGAGGAAGAAGAGACTATAGAACACCTTCTGATTGTGTGTCCCGTACTAGCAGTTACAAGGAGTTCCACTTTAGGTTCTCATTTCTTTGAGAACCTGTCTGATTTAGCGGATGTGAACATTCGCAAGTTATTGGGCTTTTCAAAGCGATTTGGATGGTTCAAAGGTAGGAACTAGAAAGCATCTTCATTCTTCTGTTCCTGTGGTATCAAAATGAACGAAAACGTCTAAGTGAGTCTGATGGCAGACTGCCACTTAAACCTAACCTAAAGAAAAGTATAGGAATGGATAAACAACTTCTTCTATTTCTTGTCAGCCATCCTGTATATTACTTTTTCCGCCCTTGCTTTCTCTTTATAAGAATTTTCTATTAAAAGTTACCTTTGAAAGATATTTTTCTGTTAAATTCCATTCATGCTTCAAATTTTCCTTTTTACCTTTCCATCCCATTGTGCAACATTACGATGGCGGTGGTCTTCATGGCTCTTTTTTCGCTCCTTCGCAAAGGTGAAGTTGTTCTTGTTTTCCTTTTTCAAATGTGGTTCGGAGTTTTTGGTGATTCGATAGTAAGTTTATGGCAAAATATGTTAGTTCCTGTGTGACTCTGAGTTCAACACTGGCAAACATTCGCCTATCATGCCTTACCAAAGTGTGAGTGGACATGTTTGTAGTACTCGAATGTTGCACACAGAAATTATTGCAGGTTGACACTAATGAAAATTGTTGTGTTTATTAAGTTGCCAGTATTTTATAAGCAAAGAATTATACGCGCATGGAGTTTTGTAAACATTTTAGTAAAATGGGTAAATAATTAGCTAAAGAAAAATAGTAAACAAGTTATGTAACAAATTGTTTGGGAGAATAGTGTCGTATAAAAAACCCTGGTTTTTTCATTGTTGATATAGTTGGTAAAGAACAGTTTGGATGCAAATAAAAACAAGTAAAAGAGTGCTAAGTTCGGCCGGGCCGAATCTTACATACCCTCCACCATGGATCGCATTTGTCGAGTTCTTTTCCCGGCATCTCTTCTTAGGCAAAAAAAAAAGGATAAAAGAAAAGATTTGCTCTGTTATTAGAGCGATATTAAGATATGGTCCGGTTCGGACCACAATTATTTATATTATATGTTGGCGACCTGTGTAAAATGTCAGCCAATTCGAATAAGAATTGCGCCTTTTAGGAGCTCAAGAAGTAAAATAGAGAGATCGATTTATATGGGAGCTGTATAAGGCAATAGACCGATTCAGACCATAATAAGGTCATGAGAGGATCCGTCGTACAAAATTCAGGCAAATTGGATAATAATTGCGACCTCTAGAGGCTCAAGAAGTCAAGATCCTAGATCGGTTTATATGGCAGCTATATCAGGTTATGGGCCGATTGGAAATCATAACAAATCACGTTGTGCAAAATTTCATTCCAATCCTAGTCAGAATGAGGTCCAAGTAGTAGTGACTCGACTGAAGAACAACAAGGCAGCAGGAGCCGATCAACTCTTGCCATGTCTTCGTTGACTATAAATCCGCTTTCGACAGCGCTATACGTTTAAAGACATTTCAAACCATGACTGTGTTTGGTATCCCTCCAGGATGATACTTGCTTCAGTAAGAATATGTAAAAATCTCTCCGAACCATTTATTACAATTCGAAGTTCCAGACAAATGGACAGCTTTCGTTTCTCAGTAACAATAGGTATGAATTTCTCCGAACCATTCATTACCATACGAGGTTCCAGACAGGGAGACAACTTTCGTGTGATCTCTTTAATTTTCTGCTGGAGAAGATTATAAGAGATGTAGATGTGTATAGATATGACACACTACTCACAAAACAACACTACGCCCATGTCGATGACATTGACATCATGGTTTGGTCACCGGAAGTAGTAACTGCTGCCTTTGATAAAATCTAAGAGAATCAGTAAAAGTGGGTCTGGCAGGCAGGCAGTGAAGATAACACAAAATGGAGGGTATCAATTCCAACAACGCCCTGTACACCAGAGCAAGTAAAGAAAATGGAGAAAGTTTGAGACCCAACTTTGAAAAACGAATGGCACCAATTTTGCAATATAGCGAAGAATAATACTGCAAACATATGCTACTTTGGACTAAAGGTTTTGTTGCACGATATGTATGTGTCTTATGACATGTAAAATTTTAACACATGTAGAGTTGTAAATGTCGTGTGACATAAATGAAACTAACATATGAAAATCACTTTTCAACCTAGCACATGTAAGTTTTTGGTTTAGAGCGTGCTCTATTCTTTTGACAAGAACATAAAAAAATCGGCTTCTTTTGCTCTCAGTCATTCGACTTCGACATTCGAAGCACTCCCAAATTAAATTCTTTTTACGAATTTATTATTAAACCACCTTTCTTTCAACATTTATAATTTTTACGCTCAAAAAACAGATTTGTTCACATTTACAGGTGTGTTAGCAAACATGATGAATCGTTTGTAAATTGACAATGTTGGCATACAATGTAAGAAAACTACATGGCGTTTAATTGCGATTTAAGCAAGCTGTTTAGAAACATTACACTAATCAAGACTCTGATAATACCTGTGTTCGTGTTTCCGAGGTACGGGTAGTTGTGATAGTAGACGAGCAAATGCTTGGAGTGTTTGAGAGAAAGATTATATGGAAATTTGTGGTCCACTTTGCATGGATGGAGAGTATCGGCATCGTATGAACCACGAGCTATATGAACTGCATGCAAATAGAACAGTTACCTTGATTAAGACATGTTTTCAGATTAAATATAGAACCTCCAGCGAAAAAGTCTTTTACAGGCGAGCATTTTGGTACACGCAAACTGTGACGACCAAAATTTCAATTGGAAAGACCAATTGGTTTCAGACATCTCGAAACTTGGTGTCAAATTTTAGCGGAATCGAGCTTACAAAGCTATTCTAAGTTTGGCTAGTGTGACAAAAGTTCTATCATAGCCAATTAAAGTAAAGAGAAGTGATTTCGATTCTATGAGATTTTTGCACTCTGTGAGTTGTGAAGAACTAAAACAAGAATTTTTCAAAAAATAATAATTGAACAGTCATCTATGAAGTAAAATATTAATCAATCAGCGATCAAAATTTGAAACGGATGGTGTCTTTATAGTGTCTTTATTTTAAAGTTTTGGTTCTTTGGCTCGTTTTCATTACTTCAATCATACGAATAAGGAACAATCTCAAATTTTGGAAGTCATTGCTCCACTGTTACCTTGCACAGTGCAATCTCACGCAGCCACTTATTTGTATTCTATGGATCCAATTTTGTTTAAGAGTGTTTGTAAGTGATGAAAATACAATACAAATTTGCCCATGAACATTCCATTATGGAACAGAGGAGACCTTCTCACATATCCGTGAGTGCTGTTCGATTAAAGTTTACGCTCAATGATGATAGTTTCTAAATCCGAGTCCGAACGGGATGCCCCAGTGCGACACCTTGGGTAGAAGTTTTTACAGAGCTGTCATACCATTTTTTCAAAAGGCAAAGTTCGTCACAATTATCGCTGCCACTAGAAGGGAATAACCAACGCTGAATGATACTACAATCAAACTAAAACTGTCTACTGTCTATTGACAGACCATTTAGTGGTAGATAAACTGAATTCAAGGTAAACAGTATTGCCTTACACTATTCGCTTCAGTAGCATAACGACTTTTCTTTTCATACTATAAGGCCGAATGAGTACGCTTTCAGCATCAAAGTATAGATTTGAGAAGAGTGGATAATGTTTTATGATTCATATTTCTAATATCATTCGGATTTCATTCAACATTTGGATATCATTCATGGCTTATCTGCAGTGTTTGACTAATGTTCCCATTATGGGGAACTCAGTTTGCTCTGTGATGACAGTAGACCACAGAGGCATTTTTTGGTTGTAAAGAGCTGAATTGATCACATCCTAATCGATCGCTATTACTTAAGATTTTCTGATGAGCATTCCATCAAAGAACATAGGATACTTCATTCATAATAATGAGTGCCGTCCGATTAAACCTTTGGCTCAATGATAGCTTACTTCCTTTTTTGCCGTATCCGAACGACGTGTCGCTTAGTACAACTATCTCATACAGACATTTTATATCGTTGTATATCTTTCAATTCGCCAGCATTGGCTAAGTTTTGACCACCGCTAAACATTTTTTTTTGATGTTTTTACAGGGATTTGCACACCTTTTAGCTTTGTACAGTACTATCGCTCTTATTTGTGGGATTTATTCTGGTGTTCGTGTTTGCTTCTAAATGAAAAATGGTGTTGAAGGCATTCTTGAAATCAATGAACATTAACAAGTAAAAGCGTGCTAAGTTCGGCCGGGCCGAATCTTATATACACCATGGAACGCATTTGTCGAGTTCTTTTCCCGGCATCTCTTCTTAGGCAAAAAAAAAAGGATATAAGAAAAGATTTGCTCTGCTTTTAGAGCGATATCAAGATATGGTCTGGTTTGGACCACAATTAAATTATATGTTGGTAAATTATATGATGGTCATGAAAGAATCCGTCGTACAAAATTTCAGGCAAATCGGATAATAATTGGGACCTCTAGAGGCCCAAGAAGTCAAGATCCCAGATCGGTTTATATGGCAGCTATATCAGGTTATGAATCGACTTGTACTTTATTTGACATAGTTGTTGAAAGTAACAATAAAAAACGTCTTGCGAAATTTCAGCCAAATCGGATAGAAAGAAACGCCCTCTAGAAGCTCAAAAAGTCAAGGCCCCAGATCTGTTTATATGGCAGCTATATCAGGTTATGAACCGATTCGAACCATATTTGGCACAGTTGTTGGATATCATAACAAAATACTACGTGCCAAAATTTCATTCCAATCGGATAAGAATTGCGCCCTCTAGAGGCTCAAGAAGTCAAGACCCAAGATCGGTTTATATGGCAGCTATATCAAAACATGGACCGATATGGCCCATTTACAATACTAACCGACCTACACTAATAAGAAGTATTTGTACAAAATTTCAACCGGCTAGCTTTACTCCTTCGGAAGTTAGCGTGCTTTCGACAGACAGACGGACGGACGGACAGACGGACAGACGGACAGACGGACGGACATGGCTAGATCGAGATAAAATTTCACGACGATCAAGAATATATATACTTTATGGGGTCTCAGACGAATATTTCGAGTAGTTACAATCAGAATGATGAAATTAGTATACCCCCCATCTTATGGTGGAGGGTATAAAAATTGGGGGGAAAAGTGAGCACCTTTAGACTCTGCATTTTATGAAACACTAACTGTACCTGGCGGGCGCCTTCATTAGCACCATGCGAAAAATAAGTTTCTCTCTTACTATCATATGTATCTCCCCTGTACAATTCGATTATCTACTACCAAGAACCTTTTACTAAACCCCATATAGCCGTGATTGACATATATTCACATTTTGGAAAGTGTTTTGGGGGGTAGGCAATCTCTTATCACTGAACCTAATTTTTAATACCATATTCGAAGTCTAATCCCGAATTCCTTTTATATGAGTCCCTTATCATTATGATCGTCTCATATGCCTACTTGGGGCTGGTAACGTTTTGAGGCTGCCCCCTTGGTACTCTACTCATAAATACCTTTTATTGGAAACCCATATCTTCCCAATCGGTCCCCCTTTGATTGTGGGCGGTACCTTTTGTGCGATTTTGAGCTTGGAACCGCTCTGGAGGTACTTGGACTCAATTTTACATATCATATTCAAACTCTACGCCCAAATACCTTCCATTTGAATCCTATATTGTCCCGATCGGCCCAATTTTGATATGGAGCGCTACTTTGGCGCGGTTTTGGCTTGGACGGCCTCCTAGGTACTTGGACCCAATTTTTATACCCTCCACCATAAGATGGGGGGTATACTAATTTCGTCATTCTGTTTGTAACTACTCGAAATATTTGTCTGAGACCCCATAAAGAATATATATTCTTGATCGTCGCGACATTTTATGTCGATCTAGCCATGTCCGTCCGTCTGTCCGTCCGTCCGTCCGTCTGTCTGTCGAAAGCACGCTAACTTCCGAAGGAGTAAAGCTAGCCGCTTGAAATTTTGCACAAATACATCTTATTAGTGTAGGTCAGTTGGTATTGTAAATGGGCCATATCGGTCCATGTTTTGATATAGCTGCCATATAAACCGATCTTGGGTCTTGACTTCTTGAGCCTCTAGAGTGCGCAATTCTTATCCGATTGGAACGAAATTTTGCACGACGTGTTTTCTTATGATATCCAATAACTGTGCAAAGTATGGTTCAAATCGGTGTATAACCTGGTATAGCTGCCATATAAACCGATCTTGGGTCTTGACTTCTTGAGCCTCTAGAGTGCGCAATTCTTATCCGATTGAAATGAAATTTTGCACGACGTGTTTTGTTATTATATCCAACAACTGTGCCAAGTATGGTTAAAATCGGTTCATAACCTGATATAGCTGCCATATAAACCGATCTTGGGTCTTGAATTCTTGAGCCTCTAGAGTGCGCAATTCTTATCCGATTTGAATGAGCTTTTGCACGAAGTATTTCGTCATGATTTCCAACAACTGTGCCATGTATGGTTGAAATCGGTCCATAAACTGATATAGCTGTCATATAAACAGATCTGGGGATTTGACTTCTTGAGCTTCTAGAGGGCGCAATTCCTATCCGATTTGGCCGAAATTTTTGCATGACGTATTTTATTTTTACTTTCAACAACTGTGTCAAATAAGGTTCAAATCGGTTCTTAACCTGATATAGCTGCCATATAAACCGATCTGGGATCTTGACTTCTTGACCCCTAGAGGTCGCGATGGATCCTCTCATGACCATCAACAAACGTGTTTATTATGTTCTGAATCGGTCTATAGCCCGATACAGATCCCATATAAATCGTTCGCTCTATTTTACTTCGTGAGCCCCAATGGGCGCAATTCTTATACGAATTGGCTGAAATTTTACACAGGTCTCCAACATATAATTTAATTGTGGTCCGAACCGGACCATATCTTGATATCGTTTTAATAGCAGAGCAACTCTTTTCTTATATCCTTTTTAGCATAAGAAGAGATGCCGGGAAAACAACTCGACAAATGCGATCCATGGTGGAGGGTATATAAGATTCGGCCCGGCCGAACTTAGCACGCTTTTACTTGTTATTACTTTATTCGTATTTAACTCCCAAATAAATTTCATTTGAGTCCCATATTGTCCCAATCGGTAAATTTGTCCTGCTGGGGGTTTTGATGGTGGAGTGGCCCCCCAGATACTAAGGAATAAATTTTTATGTCGTATATAATCTACTTTCAAACTCCTTTCAGTTGATGCACATATTGCCCAAAGAGGTAAAAGAGTCCTCTTGGTTGGTGTGTATGGAGTTTGGGGACCCCCACCCCCCGACATTAAGGGCAACATTTTTATGCCAATTTCTCTACCATCTCCGAGAATTTCATGAAAATCGGTTCAGCCGTTTTTGAGTCTATACGGAACAGACAAACAAAGCTCAACAATTTCATTGTACACTGCTGTGGTACTGGGTATTATAACTTAGTGAATTACTTTGTAACACCCAAAAGAATGAGAGTTAGACCCATTGATAAGTATACCGATCGACTCAGAATCTCTTTCTGATTCTATATAGCTCCCAAATATATGTTCGTCCGATTTTCACTTATAATTCAATAAAAAAGTCATTTGTAAACCGATTCTTTCGAAATTTGGCAGGAAGGATTTTGTTTGGATTCTCGACATTACTGGTGGATTTCATGGAAATCGGTTCAGATTTAGATATATCTCTCATATATATATATCGCCCGGTTTTAACTTCTAGAGTCACAGCAAGCGCATTTATTGACCCTTCTTGCCAAAATGTTGCAAAACACTTTCCTCGATGACTGCCACAGTATCTGAGGAGTTTGCTCGAAATCGGTTCAGATTTAGGTATAGCTCTCATATATATGTTCGTCCGATTTTTAGAAATATTGCAAAAAAGTGCTCATTTGTTAACCGATTCTGTCGAAATTTTGCAGGAAGGATTTTCTTATGACTCTCAATATTGCTGGTGAATTTCATAGAAAACGGCCCAGATTTAGATATAGCTGTCACATATGTACATCGCCAGATTTTCACACCAAGAGCCACTGCAAGCGCATTGTTGACCAATCTTGCCAAAATTTTGCACAACGCTTTCCTTGACGATTACCACGTTATCAGAGAAGTTTGCTCAAAATCGGTTTAGAATTAGATATAGCTCCCATATAAAGGGTGATTTTTTTGAGGTTAGGATTTTCATGCATTAGTATTTGACAGATCACGTGGGATTTCAGACATGGTGTCAAAGAGAAAGATGCTCAGTATGCTTTGACATTTCATCATGAATAGACTTACTAACGAGCAACGCTTGCAAATCATTGAATTTTATTACCAAAATCAGTATTCGGTTCGAAATGTGTTCATTCACCGTAACGTTGCGTCCAACAGCATCTTTGAAAAAATATGGTCCAATGATTCCACCAGCGTACAAACCACACCAAACAGTGCATTTTTCGGGATGCATGGGCAGTTCTTGAACGGCTTCTGGTTGCTCTTCACTCCAAATGCGGCAATTTTGCTTATTTACGTAGCCATTCAACCAGAAATGAGCCTCATCGCTGAACAAAATTTGTCAAAATTTGAACACATTTCGAACCGAACACTGATTTTGGTAATAAAATTCAATGATTTGCAAGCGTTGCTCGTTAGTAAGTCTATTCATGATGAAATGTCAAAGCATACTGAGCATCTTTCTCTTTGACACCATGTCTGAAATCCCACGTGATCTGTCAAATACTAATGCATGAAAATCCTAACCTCAAAAAAATCACCCTTTATATGTTTTTCAGATTTTGGGTAATTTGCCATAATGTTGTCATTTGTCAACCGTAGTTTTTATAGTTTGAACATATTTGCTCACCGAGGTCCATCAAAATTGGTTCAGAATTGGATATAGGTCCCACATTGTACTTATAGGGTAGGTGTAGGGTATTATACAGTCGGCACCGCCCGACTTTTGCCCTTCCTTACTGGTATTATATAATAGAATAATTGTTAAAGGATGTCTTGAACTATCCTTAACTTACATTGACCGTCTATTTAGTGTGCTGAATACGGTATATAATAGTAGTAATACTTCATTATTTTCAATTGACAGTTAAATAACTAGGATGCGATTGTATTTCTCAAAAAAGAGTTTCTAATTAAAACTCGCTGATTAATTCACCGTTTCTAAATTAAAAAAAAAAATGTTTTTAACTTTTTAATTTCTCCGAAAGCATAAGGTAAGTATTCATGTTTTCCGTTGATTCTCCTCCGTTGAATAGGCAATTAACACTCTTCAACCCAACTTAAATATGCTTTCAGTTAAAATAGAAATTTCAATAAAATTGTAATAACACCAAATGTTGTAACACATTTCAATGACCATTTGATATTGCCTGGCATATTAGAAGCTTTCGAGTGGTAGTGTATTATGGGCCATTTTAAGCTGTGTTATTTTCATTTTACAACGTTTAACTGCATTTAATAATTCAATTACCAAATTTATATTCCAGAACTGAACAATTCATTCGACAATTAACAATTATCATTATCAAAAGGAGAGCATCATCATCATCGCCGGACACAAACGTTCGCTCACCCACATACTCCGGACGGACGTAGTCATTCAATTGCCCACTACATTTACACTTTTAGTACAGTGTAAATTACCACACGCATACTCGCATACAAACACTGGCTTATAAGAGAGCACTCACTCCTCAGTGGCATGGTGTGTAATGTAAATGTGACTGAAATTTACAATACACTCGACTCGATGTGAAGGTGTAAACGTTGTTCCTGCATAACTGGGACTATGGCAACAATCACTGGGATTAAATTGAAAAAGCACCAAGCGAGAGCATGAGCATGAGATCAGCATACCACTGGGTCGATTAGTTAGGAGCACTCTACCATAGGTGAAGTGAGCGGAAGCATTGAATTGTCGTGGGAAGGTATGTCACAATGATTTCTTTGAAATATTTTTAATCTCAAAGGCTATGTTCGAATACCCTTTCAAACTTTACTTTGAATAAGGGAAAGTTTTTCGAATATCACGTTGTTTAAGTAAGCGTTGTGGGATAGATAGATGTGGGATATCACGTAACGTACTTAATTTTTTATTCCATGGCAAAATCTCATCAGATTTAAAAAAAAAATGAAATCAAAACATTTGGCTACATAGGGGTCTTATAAAAATATGAACGATACTTGAAACCAATGTTGGACGAATAATCAATAATAATCATGGGTGAAAAATTGTGTTTGATATTAAAATATTTTGTATAAAAACAAAACTCTATAGAAAGAGGTTAAAATAGCATTATATAGAGAAAAGTCTTAAAAGTTGCAACGCGCATTCTACAGCACTGTCCGTTGTAGACCTGAGAATAAAATAGAGTTGAAGAAATTGATATGATTGTCAAACGGATCACGAAGACCCTGAACGACTTGCAAAGTCAGGTAAGGTTAGGTTTAACTGGCAGTCTACCACAGTAACAGAAGAAGGAAGGTGCCTTCTTGTTCCTACCGTTGAATCATCCAGATCGCTTCAAAAAGCCTAATAACTTGCGAATGTTCTCATCCGCTAAATCAGACAGGTTCTAAAAGAAATGAGAACCTAAAGTGGAACTCCTTCTGAATGCTAGTTCGGGACACACACACAGAAAGTGTTCTATAGTCGCTTATTCTTCGATGTCCTCCCAGCTTCTGCAGAGTTGTTGCTGGCAACTTTCAGTCTGTCAGCATGTTTTCCGATTAGACAGTGATCTGTCATGACGGATACAATGACTGAGAAGTCTGCTCTAGCCAATGACAGCAAAGCAGTAGACCTCTTCAAGTCTAGATTAGCTTACATGTCGCTAGAGGCATACTCACAGATTCCAGTATCCCTGGAATGTGTAGGGTAGTTCCTAGTCTCGTCCGCTTTTCAATTCCCTCGGATATCTCTGTGGCCCGTCGCCCAGAACAGGAAAATTTTGGACTGTTCAGCCATCTCGTTGAGAGATCTGCGACAGTCGAGGACGGTTTTTGTGTTCAGAAATACTTTCTCCAGGTATTTAATGGCTGCATGGCTGTCTGAGAACATATTTATGCCAATCGTCCTAATGGCATTATATCTTAGCCAATCCCCCACTTCCTTAATTGCAAGGATCTCCACTTGATACACACTGTAGTGGCCGGGTAACCTTTTCGACATGACCAGTTTTAGATCTTTAGAGTAGTTTGGAACCAACCGTATGGAAGTCTATGTAAAAATCGTTTCTATCAGGAATAGTGGTACAATAGTTTTTTTTTAAAAAAGGTGGCTCAGAAGGGTGTAACCCACACTGCATGGAACATCGGACATTGTATCAAGAATAACACAGTGTCAGTAGCCGCCACACGACCAATGAGAAAGCTTCCTTAACCTCACGGCAGTGGTCGCTGCAGTTTGGGTAGCCACAATGTCCAGAGGCATAAGATGAATCATTAAATTCAGTGCATCAGATGGTGTCGTCCTCAGTGCGGCTGTGATGCACAAACAAGCTATCCCTTGGATCCGGTTAAATATTGAGCATTAGGTGGACTTTTAAAGCGCCGTCCACCAGAGCACAAGACCATATGGCATTGTGCAGTATATACGAAATGCATGACACGCGGTCTTAACACCCAACTTTAGCCAATGGCTCTCTTCAAATCCAAATTGTTGGATTTGAAGTTCAATTTCGTAGCCAGCAAAACACCCATGCATTTTGCACTTTCTGTAAATGGAACATTCTCTCCAACGAAGGAGAAGGGTTCCACTGTAGGCAACTTGTATCTCCTGCTGAAAAGAACTACTTCTGTCTTGCACGGATTTATACGCAGACCACTTTCGGGAGCCTACTTTGCTGTTGCATATAGATCTTCGTAAAGTATATCTCTATATAGAGTGCTGGGAAACTTTCCCCTTACCGCAACTGCCAAGCTATCAACATACGTTCCAGAGACAACAATATATTGCTAATGGCTATATTTCAAAGTAGAGGAGAGAAAACACCTCCTCGCTAAGTCAACATGTCCTAGAACCAAAACAAGGGCAAACAAAAATAAGGTGAAAGACATGAGCGCACCACAGAACGAAGATATCTATACCACAGAGTTTAGAAGATACATGAAACACTTCAAATATATATTGGGTGGGATTTCGCAACTCCGTGGATAGTACAACCCAGGCCTCTAAGCTTTGAAAGATTCTATCCTCCATATCTATTTTGATAGGGCACATTCGAAACCCAAGAATATGGACAATAGGGAGGAAACCCTTGAACTACTCGTAGATACATAAGGTAATTTTCATTCCAACAATGAGGTAAACCCTACTACACGAAAGCAAAAGATTTTCGTCCTTTCAGTCTGTTAAACTTTAAGCTGAAGACTCTAAAGAGGTTTATAGTTGCATATCTTAGGGCGATGATTCCTAAAGATTGTCGTGCCTTCAATAACAGCTGTGTTTCATTTACCCATCAAGCGAATTTTCTCGCTTAGCTTGTATGGAGAAAAATGTTATCCTCGATAGGCTAAGCGGCTCTTATCGCCGCCTACTGTTGCCGTTCATTAAGACATGTGGCGTCATCATTCAATATGAAAGACAAAGCTGAAAGAGCCAGAACGGAACATAGAATCAGAGAAGAGATTCAAATCTGCCAAAGAGCTTAGGAGGCTGAAGAAAGAAAAGAGCTCACCGCTTTCAAGTACTCTGGCAAGACCAAGTCAGCCTTCCCTCAATGGAGACTCCAGACCGTGTTCTGAAGAGGGAGACAAAGTCGGAACAGAAAAGAAGGAAACGCTCACGGCCCCTTTGACTTTCAAAAGAATGTCACAGCCATCACGGAAGAGGAAGATGTCCGCCGGTAAGGAGCCGCCCTCTTACGTCAGAGTGGCATGGAAGCACAACAGAGATGAGATGATTTATACAGTCATTGATATCGGAAGTGCATCGGGCAGGATTCCACCAGATCATCGGTCCCAAGTGGAGCATCTGGTGAACAAACGAGTTTTCAAACATATGTTCAACTCTGAAGAGGGTCAACCCATACAAATGATGAGCTGCGAGTATAGAGGGCACATCTTGATGCTGCGCTTTGTGCCAGCACAATGTATTGATACCGTCAAGAAGCTCGATGGAAGTATCCACACTTCCTGGGGGGCAAAGGTCGCCCTTGTGAGAAAGATGGACATCCCCCAACTCACAAAGGTAAAGGTCTTTATCAAGGGTGAGGGGCAAGGTCTCGACGGAATGCACGATGGAAGTCTTAAACAAGCAAACCAAGATTTGATCATGGAGAAATGGATGGTTTTCCACAGGGAGGAAAAGGACGAAGGATTTCTCCTTATGGTGGGCAAACATCCTCATATTGAGCCATCAGGCAGTGCAGTGGCAGGACTCTTAATACCGCCTATCGAATAGGGACGGCGTAAATCCTGGCGATTCCTGGGGGAATCCGGGTCGTGAGGAGACGAAATTATTACTGAAAGGAAGTAAGAAGGAGGCGAGTATAGCTTTCGGTATCATATCATACGAGGTTGCTTTTTAGTATTTAGATCACAAAACAAGCCGATAACTGGCTTAGGTTTATGTCCATGACGGCGTCACATTTGCATTCTTTTCATCGCGCCAGAAGTGTTGTTGAGCTTGGCACTTAAAATATTGAGGCCATTATAAAATATTTGTTAAACAAATAAATAAAATGTTTTAATACAATTTGAGTGCATAAAAACCTTTAAATAGTACAAATTCTAAGAACATGATAGTCCCTTAGGTGAAAACGATGCTGTGTTGATGTATTTATATGAAAACCACTTCTGAGAATCAATGCATATGAAATCATTTGCTGAATATAAATAATTGAGGTTAGTCATGATATAACAATACTTTTTGTTATTATTAGCATAAATAATCAAAATAAAATTGGATTAAAATTATTTCCAATGGGTTTTGTTTTTGTTCATTAGGGTGTGGAATAATCAAAAACGGTATGGTACTAAATCCAATAACGGTTTGGTGCTAAAACCAATAACAGCTTGGTATTAAAACCAATACCAGTTCGGTAATAAGGCTAGAATCAAACGGTACTTATCATTTCATGTTTCACCCATACCATTCGGTATTGTTTTTGTACCATAGGGTGTTTTTTTATTGGGTTGCCCAAAAAGTAATTGATTTTTCAGGCCAAATGAAGTTGATGATGACCAAATCAAAGCATTAATCGAATTGGATCGTCATGTAACTGAGCGTGAGATAGGAGAGAAGTTAAATATACCAAAATCAACCGTTCATAATCACATAAAAAGTCTTGGACTGGTGAAAAAGCACCACATGTATTGAAAGAATTTCATTTAACAAACCGAATCAACGCTTGTGATATGCACCTTAAACGCAATGAATTCGATCCGTTTTTAAAACGAATCATAACTGGAAATGAAAAATGAATTGTAAACAACAACGTTAGTCGAAAACGATCATGGTCCAAGCATGGTGAACCTGCTCAAACCACTTCAAAGGCTGATATCCTCCAAAAGAAGGTTATGCTGTCTGTTTGGTGAGATTGGAAGGGTGTGGTATATTTTGAGCTGCTGCCAAGGAACCAAACGATTAATTCGGATGTTTACTGTCAACAATTGGACAAATTAAATACAGCCATCAAGGAGAAGCGATCAGAATTGGTCAATCGTAAAGGTGTCATATTCCACCAGGACAACGTTAGACCGCACACATCTTTGGTCACTCGCCAAAAACTGAGTGAGCTTGGCTGGGAACTTTTGATGCATCCACCATATAGCCCTGACCTTGCACCATCAGACTACCATTTATTTCGATCTTTGCAGAACTCCTTAAATGGTAAAACTTTCGGCAATGATGAGGCTATAAAATCGCACTTGGTTCAGGTTTTTGCAGCTAAAGCCAGAAGTTTTATGAGCGTGGAATACTAAATTTGCCAGGAAGATGGCAAAAGGTTATCGGACAAAATGGCAATTATATATTTGATTAAAGTTCATTCCAAGTTTTATTAAAAAGGTTTGTTTTTTGTTAATCTCAGTCGCATTTAGGAGACCTTTGATGCACAGAATCGAATGCTATACTTGATACTTCTGGACGTTGCGGATAGACAAATTGCTCTGACCATAGCCGTGAGGATCTTTTCATGGTAAAGATGCGGCTGTGGACATTGCATTATCCTTGATACACTTTCCGATATGCCATGCAGTGTGGACTACACAATGTCCGAGACGATATTTTATAAATAATTTGGGACAATTATATCTGTCAGAGCCGAAAGGAGCTTCAATATCCCTGGTTAGAGATGGTACGTAGACTTCTATTCGGATAGTTTCAGACTGGATAGCCATGTAAGCTCGATTTTTCGAAAAAGGGCTCATGGGGCAATGGTTGAGAGATGGTCACGATAAGACTGTATCGATATATAAAATACTATGTGGCCCAATTTAAACTTATAGAGGCCTATCGCTTTGCTGTCGTTGGCTAGAATAGTCTCATTCATTGTGTCCTACATGACTGGTTACTGTCTGATAGGAAAATATACTAATAGGATGAAGATTGCAAATAACGACTTCTGCTGAAGCTGTGAGGACTTCGAGGAAAAGGAAACCATAGAACGTCTGATGAGCGTTTATCATATTCGATCAATTCTATTTGTCTGAATTGGCGTATGTTAACATTTGAAGTATAATAAAGGGTGATTTTTTTGAGGTTAGGATTTTCATGCATTAGTATTTGACAGATCACGTGGGATTTCAGACATGGTGTCAAAGAGAAAGATGCTCAGTATGCTTTGACATTTCATCATGAATAGACTTACTAACGAGCAACGCTTGCAAATCATTGAATTTTATTACCAAAATCAGTGTTCGGTTCGAAATGTGTTCAAATTTTGACAAATTTTGTTCAGCGATGAGGCTCATTTCTGGTTGAATGGCTACGTAAATAAGCAAAATTGCCGCATTTGGAGTGAAGAGCAATCAGAAGCCGTTCAAGAACTGCCCATGCATCCCGAAAAATGCACTGTTTGGTGTGGTTTGTACGCTGGTGGAATCATTGGACCGTATTTTTTCAAAGATGCTGTTGGACGCAACGTTACGGTGAATAAACACATTTCGAACCGAACACTGATTTTGGTAATAAAATTCAATGATTTGCAAGCGTTGCTCGTTAGTAAGTCTATTCATGATGAAATGTCAAAGCATACTGAGCATCTTTCTCTTTGACACCATGTCTGAAATCCCACGTGATCTGTCAAATACTAATGCATGAAAATCCTAACCTCAAAAAAATCACCCTTTAGGTATTTTAAAGCGGTCTGACTGGTTCAACTGTAGGATATAGAAGACATGGGGCTAGATCACAGATGGGCAACATACACATCTGCACAGAAATTCCTATGCCCGCGGGCGGAACGAATAGAAGCACACGGCGCTGGTCCAAGCCATCTAACCGCTCCAAATGCGCATGTTTCTATATTACAGCTTTAATAAAAAAGACGTCCATTTGGACCATATTTGACACAATTGCGTAAAGGTCTAACATAACAAACAATTGCAAGTTTCAGGAAATTTGGATGAAATTCAAAGTCTTGTACAAGCGTTGCTTTTATATTTTGTCTTTGAATTGACTAGGTTAGGTTAGGTTGTAGAGTGTAACGAATGTAATAGCAAATGTAGTATATCAATATGAAACAGAAGGCTAAGAATTAAAGGAGGCCACCAAATTGCCAGCTAACCAATGCAACTATCCTACGGCGACAGGAATGTGTGAAGCACTGATAGACCAAACGTCCAACAACACCATAGATGGTAGGTCTCCACAGTTTACTTGCCTGCAGTTATTATGGGAAAAACGTAGAGATCATATGAATGAATGAATTTCGCTGAACTTTTTTCCGCGAGTAAATAAACTATTTGTTTGGATGTATGTGTGTGTGTGTGTGTGTGTTTGAATTCACAACCAAACATCGTATGGTTACTATGTGTTGGTTGCTGGAGGAATGTAGTTTCAAATGACAGCATATACATACGTATGAGTGCATGTCCTTCTCTCCCGGCCATCCTGGCCATTATACATACTTATTTTTTCATAAAATATATAAATATTTCGCAGATTTCTGATCGTTATACTCGCACGCATGGATTAACTTATTAAAATGCAATTTTAATTTTCAGTCTCGTGCAATTTTATTACAAAATTGGTTTTATGGAATATTATGACAATGGATGACAACCTGCCGGCCTTCCGCACAGCCTGCATGACTGTGAATTGTTCAGATAAGCAAAAAGCAGTGCGAGAGAGAGAGCATAATAAACTGTTGGCAAAAAAGCTCTGGCAACCAACCATACGGATGGTATTGAGAAGGTAATTTGAAATGCCGGATATTGTTTTAAGAATATGAAATTATTTAATTTGAGGTAAAATGAGTGTGCAAACGGTTTTTTTTTTTGTACTTCAAACGGCACATATTTTTTGAATGTTTTTTCTGAATTTTGACATTGATTGACAATTGCTACCATAAATAAGTAACTGTGGGGAGATTTCTATAGCTAGGAATTGAAAAAAAACACATATTATTGTGACATCTAAATTTCACAAAAATTACAAATTTACTTTTAACTGAAGCTATTTAAATTAAATAAAATTCATTTAACTAGATTGAAGTGTTTTCATAATATTCAAAACAAAAGAAATAAATAAAATGTGTGGAATCAAATTAGAATATTTAAAACGTAAATTCTCCGCAGGCTATTTTGTCGTTCCAGTGTTGAAATGTGGTCTTATGTGTACCCCTACTCGGTACACAAATCTACAATAACTTCTGAGGGTTAAAAAATTTTAATGAGGATTTCTTTTTGTCTATTTGGGAAACAAAGTTTAGGTTAGAAGATGATGACGTCAAAATATCGTCTTGCTACCCGCTGATGCTCTTGCATGACACATTGTGATTGCCCCATCTTCTCTCTCCTTCAGCCGCAGGTTTCGCACCGAATTCCTTCACGATTACTTTAAGACGTTCCATCCACGCATACGATGTGGTTGAAAAGAAAGAACCAAATATCCTAATACAGCATATAGCCGGACATTAGCAAAGGAAATGAAAGCTATCTTGCGGAACATCAGTTCTATAATACCGTCGAGAGATATCATAAATTCCGATGCCTTTCGAGTCAAATGTGTACTTAAGGTGTTGTGTACTGTAATTATTCCTTTTATGCCGTGTCGGGATACCCACCACCTCGAGTATATATGTAAACCACATCACGTCAAAATCCGGTGAAAAGTGCATACTTTATGCCTCATAGCAGCTATATCCAAATATGTTCCGATTTGGACCAAATACTAAATCGATCTGAACCATATACGACACGGAAAAGCATAACATAAGTCACTGTGTCAAATTTCAGTGCATTCGGTTTATAAATGCGCCTTTTATGAGGCCAAGACTTCAAATCGAGATATCGCTCTATATGGCAGCTATATCCAAATCTGCACATATTTGGGTCAAGTTGCAGAAGAAAGTTAAAGGGCATAACACAACTCATTGTCCCAAGTTTCGGCGCCATTGGACAATAATGGCGCCTTTTATGGGCCCAAAACCTTAAATCGAGAGATCGGTCTATATGACAGCTATATTCAAATCTGGACCGATCAAGACCAAATTGAAGAAGGACGTCGAAGGGCCTAACACAACTCACTGTCACAAATTTCGGGGAAGTCGGGCAATAAATGCGCCTTTTATGGGCCCAAGACCTTAAATCGAATCATCGGTCTATATGGCAGTAATATCCAAATCTGGATCGATCTGGGCCAAATAGAAGAAGAATGTCGAAGGGCCTAAAACAACTCTTTATCCCAAATTTCAGCAAAATCGGATAATAAATATACCTTTTAAGGGCCTAAGACCCTAAATCGAGAGATCGGTCTATATGACATCTATATCCAAATCTGGACCGATCTTACCTAAATTAACGAAGGATGTCGAAGCGCCTAACACAACTCACTGTTCCAAATTTCAGTAAAATCGGATAATAAATGTGGCTTATATGGGCCTAAGACCCTAAATCGAGAGATCGGTCTGTATGACAGCTATATTCAAATCTGAACCGATCTGAATCAAATTGAAGAAGGATGTCGAAGCGCCTATCACAACTCACTGTCCCAAATTTCAGCAAAATGGGATTATAAATGTGGCTTTTATGGGCCTAAGACCCTAAATCAGCGGATCGGTCTAAATGGGGGCTATATCAAGATATAGTCTGATATAGCCCATCTTCGAACTTAACCTGCTTATGGACAAAAAAAAGAACCTGTGAAAAGTTTCAGCTCAATATCTCTATTTTTAAAGACTATAGCGTGATTTCAACAGACAGACGGACGGACATGTCTAGATCGTCTTAGATTTTTACTCTGATCAAGAATATATATACTTTATAGGGTCGGAAATGGATATTTCCATGTGATGCAAACGGAATGACAAAATGAACATACTACCACCTTCGGTGGTGGGTATAAAAATAGTGAGAGGATTTGATAGTAAATTTGCTTCTGAATAGAAAGATAATGGTGAGTTTTAATCTAAAGTTGTTATGGTTTAAAGCCACAAGGACCAATTCACCCGCTTGTGATGTGTGATGTCAGACAGGTACTGCATTTAACATCTCGTTTGTCGAATGTTTCTCTCATCTATGGCAGCGAAGCACGGCCTTAGCGTGAATACAAGAAATAAAGAACCGGTTCGGTTTACGTGGAGAAGAAGCAATCCTTATCATAGGTTACCCAAACATGGCGTGTAATCAAATTTTCATTTTTCTAGCTAGGCAAATTTTGACTGTAATTCTGAAAACAAAATTGAATTGGAACTTAAAAAGAGAGAATGTAGTTTTTGAGGTTTATTATTTAGACAGATGCACTTGCTTTACTCCGCATTATTAAGACCAATTATGAAAATGGCTTTGATGTTTGGTGGCCAGTAATGAACACTGTTGTTATGAAGGGTATCTACAAATGGCTAGTTGAATTGTCTTTAGCTTCGTTTTTTGTCTTAGAGAGACTTAATCCCTGTAGGGTATGATGATAATTTAACCGATCGATATATTTATTAGGGAATCACCAGAGAGTTTGCAACTGTAAGTACGACAGCTTAAACTGCTTGCTATGATTACAGTAAATATAGCGAATGTGATCCCATGATATTTAAACTAGAAGCCCTTATCAATATCGAACTATCTTTAATGAACTGAACTTTAACTCTTAACGCAAACTTTTCCAATTCGAATATTCTTTCTCAATGGGTCATCATTGTCTGCCTAGTGCAACGCAAATAAAGAAACCTTTCACTTGACCATAGAAGTAAGAAGTCGCTGAACCGAATCAAGTAAAGTCACGCTCTATATTGCAAGGCTTTCTTTCGTCTATATCAACTAAGTAGACGAACTCTGTGTCACACGACTTTTGGTATTGCAATTTACACTGGATGTGTAAGTGTTGTCGTTGGACAACAACTTCAGTGGCATTAGTCTCTATTCCTGGAAGAGAAACAGACACACAACATTGGAGCTGCAAAATATGAGAAATGAAATGCAAATGTACACAAGCCAATGGATTAAAAGTTCTTTATTAACACTTAATAAATCATATTTGCATGCATCCATACAATCATACATGCATACTTCCACATACCCAAGTATGCTCAAGTATGTATGTATGTTCATTTGAAGAGACATCCAGTCATAGCTACAATGATTCGATGTCGTAGTCTATGCAAATGTGCATTTACAAATCCATATACTTTTACATCTAATGGTATATGTATGTTTGAGTATATGTGGCATGTGTATGTGTGAGTATATCTGTTTGTCTGTGTTTGTAAGTAAGAATGCAATAAAAACCCCTTTGGTGATATTTAAAAACATTATGTTTGTAGAGTCACAAAATCACATAAATAGTCCCTTTAGCATTACATACCCTGACGTTCAACAAACTTCATGCATACTGAGAGGGTGATAGCACATTGGAATGATTACTAAACAGGTGAATGAAAGTTTATTGATATGATGTTGAATATTAAGAAGGGGGAAAATATTTCACCACTGTTTGGGGTTATTATTTTGCGATGAGACTAAAGAGTTGATTGTGATTTTGATTTGTTAAATTACTTTACCACTCTCACGTGATGTGTGAAACAGAATGTATATTCAATATACAAGAATCAGCAACCTTAAAAACCAATCTCACTGTGGAATTTTTGTGTTCATAGAATCCTCAAATTCTATTCGACTGGGCCAAAATATTGTATTAGAAATACCACATTATATATAGCTAAGAGCTATGCGTGTAAGAAGATGTGGATAGTAAAAGAGATGAACCGCGAATTGTTACGCTCGTACTCCTAATGACCATGTCTTCGAAATTTTGAGTTAATAGTGCACTTACGCTGAACGCATTGGTTCGAATCCTAGTGAAAGATTCAGCGATGCGGATTAATAAATACTATAAACCTTAATGATTCTTTCAAGTGTCAAGTTTGTCATTCGCATTCCATTAAAGGGCAGAGGAGATACTTCTCTCATATCAGTGAGTGCTGTCCTATTTAATATTAAGCTCAGTGATAAGCAGCAACCTTTTAATAGTCGAGACTGAAAGCTTGAAACACATGTTTTTCCGATAAATTTTCGAATCTATTAACCAACTATCATCGGCATACCCCTATGTCATTGCGGAATTGCCAGGGCCTCCTCAAGTTTGTGATTTTACAGGCTGCTATCGGGGCCGATACAAACTAATTACTTTCGAGGATCAACGCTCAATGGAAATGTATCGTTATGCCTTAAAAGGATTGGCGAGATCTGGTAAGGCGCAGAATTGGATTTAGTCAAGAAGGAACACATTTCTTCTCGATCAATGGGACTGTAACTCCAATCTTTCAACCGTCGAGTGGAAGATTAGTAAATTGGATGAGGCTAATGGCGACCGGACACATGCAGTATTCGTAGTCAACTCCGGCTGTCTCGCAGACCTCAACCGGTCTGAATAAGTTGTATTCTATGGATTCAACAATTTGAGACTGATGGTCTATAGAAACGATGGGGTTGGGGAATCAGAAGACGACTCAGCAGTTGTTGCTGAACACTTGTCTGAGGAACTATTGACCACATCGCTAAAGTCTTGCGGATTGCAGGATGATTAAAATCTCCCCAACACGGTCAAAGCAGGAAGGAAAAGCGTCTAAACGTGACCCGACAAGATGCTTCAGCGGGAAAATGCAGAACTCAAAAGGTACTTCGGCAGCTGCAGCTAGTGAAGCATCTATGGAGAAATCGTCCACACCGCAAGATTCTATTGTCCTGAGGAAGAGTGGTTTCAATCATTTCTGAGGATGAGCTTATGAGGGATTCAGAAGATGAACAGTGGTGGAAACATTGGCGGAAATTCTGAATCCTGACCATGGTCCGGTTTCTGTAGATAAATCTCAACCAAAATTTGCTGCAAAAAATATTTACAATCAAACCAATGGCGCGCATGGGCATGCCACACAATGACCTCTGTAGGAGTTGCCTCGATGAGTTCTCGATGAGACGTTTCTTCTGTGATCTGGGTAAACTTGCAAACTCACCTCTTGTATGTCTCCTGAGGTTTAATGAAGGAACATGATGGTTACGATGGATGGGGGGGGGCTTAAACTCCGGCGTAGGTACACCCGTGTTTGCGTGGGGACGGGCGTTTCTTCACCCCACCGCTCGGGTTTTCTATTTCTTCCACACGTGCATACCGTTTAGTCGATATGGCTTTATTAGCCATAACTTTGCTCCGATCTGTTCAATAAGCTGTGAAAATTACCACAGCTCTAGTTCTACTATAAATAAAATGAGAAAAATGTTGAAATTGTCATAAACAAACATCACTGTGTAAATCCCAAACACACTTATTAAAACAAAATTAAATTAAAAGAAATTACCAGGTTTTCTTCCAAATGTTAGTTTAAATGTTCTTCTTCTTCCGTCGCTAAGTACTGAAGATTCAGCAGTAGCCAGCCTTGAAATCTATAAGTCTCATTAATGGCTGGCTTCCCTTTATCTGACACATGATTCAGAGATGCCGCTTTCAAGCCTTAAGTTGCTGTTTGAAGCCGCTTTTGCAGTTAAATTAGCCTCATTGTACGAAGTGACGGTAATGCACATCACCAGATATGGGGCAGTTCCGATATCAACGAAAGGTGTAAGCTGTTTATCGAACATAGTCTGAGTTGCAATCTGACTATTTGTAATAAAGCAAACAACCCCACCTTTATTATCAGGAACGGACAGGAGGTAATTGATGTTACCTTTGTATCGGAATATCTAATCGAAAGGATATGTGATTGGGAAGTGTTGGATGGCCACAACTTCTCTGTTCATCGTAATATTTGTTTCCGCCTTGGGGAAAATACTGCAGAAGTGGTCCCTCGGGATTGCGATAAATGTTGGTACACATTCCGCATGACTATCCCTTCAAGACTTGAAAAGGAAGTGGAAGTTGCGGAGCACTTAGACATAATGGTCAAGCGGATGACGAAGGCACTGAATGACTCGCTTGTGTCAGCATGTCTTAAAGTCAAACCAAGGGGTAAATAGCGACCATCATGTTAAACCCCAGAACTTGTTGGTCTAAGGAAGGGCTGCAGAAAACTCTTCAATAGAGCGAAAGCCACAAGGGCACCGCCCAATTGGGACGTCTATTGGAGTGAGCTAAGAAAATACAAGGGCGAGCTTAGAACAAATCCGTAGTGGAAGCTCAGCGGAGGTTAAATCTGTGGCCCATAGGCTAAGGAAGATCCTATCCTCGAAACCTATTACGGTGGGATATATTCAGAAGCCGGAGAGAGTATAGACAATGTCTAGTTAGGAAACACTAAAACTAGTCGTTGATACACATTTCCCGGGAAATTCTCCAACGGACAACGTTGCGCCAGTAGAGGTTGATACTGACGTGGGAAATTACATTTGACTCGAAATTCCCTTGGGCGATGACAATTTTGCGACTCCTCTACGTTGCCAGGCCCTGATGATGTATCACCGCTTAAATTACAAGCTATATCCAAAACTCTGGTTTCGAGACTCAAGGGGATATACTCTGCTTGTATCATCATGTCGTTTACACCTGTGTGATGGAGGGACACAAAGGTCATTTTCATTTCAAAATCATTCCAGAATCAAGGAAGGCGATAGATTTTCCTTCTATATGTTAGGCAGATCCATCTATCCGTTAGGCTGATGCATCATCGGTTAAATTACAAGCTGTGTTCGATAGACTGGTTCCTTGCCTTTGGGAAATAAACTCTGCTTATATCATCATGTAGTATATACTTACAGGATGGAGGGAGACAATGGTCATTTTCATTCTAAAATCAGGAAAACCTTACACACGAAGGCGAAAGATTTCCCATTAATCTGTCATCCGTTATGCTGAAGACACTGGAGGGGTTGATAGAAATATATCCGAGGGCAAAGATCCCTTGTGATCGCCTGTCTCGGCAACAGCGCCCATATAGTAAGGGCAAGTATACTGAAACAGCCCTACACGACATACTCGCCTACAGAGAGGGTTCTTTCGCCGTATATAATATTGGGTTGCCCAAAAAGTAATTGCGGATTTTTTAAAAGAAAGTAAATGCATTTTTATTAAAACTTAGAATGACCTTTAATCAAATATACTTTTTTACACTTTTTTTCTAAAGCAATCTAAATCTGATAACTGACAGAAGAAAGAATGCAATTACAGAGTCACAAGCTGTGAAAAAATTTGTCAACGCCAACTATATGAAAAATCCGCAATTACTGTTTGGGCAACCCAATAGTAGCGTTTCTTTCAATAATGTAAAGCCGACGTCAATCATGAAGGAGCTGGAGTTTATAGGCATCAACACTATAGTTAGAAAATCTATTAATGCCTTTCTTACTAAAAGATGTATTACGACAGGCATGGGATCTGTAGATCTAAAAAGCTGGGTCAGCAGAGGAACACCTCAAGGATATGGACTGTCTCCTCTTCTCTGGAATATAGCCATTAACAATATATTTCTGTCTCTGGAACGAAAATGTATAAAAGTAGGCACCTATATTGATTATGTTGCAATTGCCTTAAGGGGAAAATTTTCCAGCACTCTTGGAGATATATTACGTGCTATAGCGAAGTGGGCTACAGAAAGTGGTCTAAGCGTAAATGCGTGCGGGACTGAAGTAGCTATTTTCAGCAGGATATACAAGTTACCCACCATCGCACCCGTCTCCTTGGGGATATAGAATGTTCCATGTACTGAAAGCGCAAAATACCTGGTTCATTTGCTGGGCAGGCAATTCAACTTCAAACCAAACATTGTCGAAAGGGCAACTCTTGCCTCATACACCTGCAAGGGAGTTTTTTGCAAGAGTTAAGAGTTTAGCCTCGTGTCATGCATCTGGTATATACGGACTCTGTGTTATCCTTGGTACAATGCTCGATGTTCCTGACATTGTGGAGTACACATTGTCTGAGCCGTTTTTTGATAAAAAAGTACTGTACTACTATTTCTGGTAGAACCCAAATGGAACTACAATATCCCTGGTAATGAAAGCTACATAGACTTCAATACGAATGGTTCCAAACTAGACGACAAGATGGGCTTTGGGGTGTACTCTGAAAAACTTGGAGTTACCATATCGAGAAGGTTTCACGATCACTGCATCAAGCGGAAATCCTTGCATTTAAAGAAGTAATGTCAATGAGATAATTGGCCCTATCAATACGGCTTTAGACCTGGTAAATCCACCCTGGACCAGATATTCACACTGCCCCAAATCTTAGAAAAGACCCGAGAAGGACAAATCAACACCTTCCATCTCATTGTTGACTACAAAGCCGATTTCGATACCCATTTCGTTCAAAAGTATTACAAGCCATGTCTGAGTTTGGTACCCCTGCAAAATTAATAAGACTCTGCAGAATGACACTAGCCAACTATTTAATACCAAACGAGGCTTCAGACAAGGAGACAGCCTATCGTATGATCTCTTTTATATTTTGTTGGAGAAGATTATGCGAGATGCAGATGTGAATAGATATGGCACACTAATCACAAGAGAACACATGTTACTCGCATATGCCGCCGGCATGGATATCGTAGGTCGTTCACTGGAAGTAGTAACTGCAGCATTTGAAAGAATCGCAAGAGAGCCAGTGAAAATGGGTCTGGCAGTAAATGAAGATCAGACGAAATAGGTGGTTTAAAATTCTTTGTACAACCGAGCAGACAAAGGGATAAAGAAAATGGAGAAAGTTGGGAACCACAACTTTGAGATAGGTAAGGTTAGATTGAAAAGAGGGCGCAGATATTAATCCGCTTAATACCACTATGGACATACACCTAAGCCAGTAATTGGCTTGTTGTGCGCTCTCAAAATTATAAAGAAACCTCTAAACAAATATTTTATGTTAGGAATTCCGTGGTACTTATAAAATTCTTAATTGTTTTTAATACCACTCCCCTAAGATGATATTGTGTCCCCACCTAAGTGCCGGTATCTGTTAGACGAGAAAATCGGGCAATGACAAAGGAAATGCTCCAACGTTCATCATCTTCCCCGCATGTCGTACACATGCTATCACTTGCCGCACCGATTTTACATAAGTGAGCTCGTAGTCCTATGTGTCCCGTAATGATACCAACAGCTATACTGCCCTTCTTCGTACTTTCTTTCAGTAATATCCTCGTCTTTTCACGATCTGGATTCCCCCATAGGATTTCCGCTGTCCTATCGACCGATTCACTGTTCCACAATGTTGTATGCGCATTCTTCGCCCACTCCCTGAACTTGGACTGCGTCGAACTGAAAGGCTTCGGGTTAACTGAGTTTATCGACGGTAGTCCTCTGGCTCTCACCGCCAAATAGTCTGCCCTTTCATTTCCCCTTACTCCGTTATGGCCCGGCATCCAAACGATGCGGATTTTGCATCCTCAGAGAAGGCGTTAATCTCCTTCTTACACTGTAACAACTTCGAGATAGTCATCAACTTTTTCTACCTCGGCACTGCCGTCACCGAAACGAATGACACCAATCTTGAGATAATGCGAAGAATAATACTTCATCTCAACAGACGAAGATTACTCCATACAAGACATTGGTACTACCCGTGTTATTATATGGTCCTGAGGTCCAGTGCTTGGTGTGTTTGAGAGAAAGATTCTTCGTAAAATATATGGACCAGTTTGCATTAATGGGGAATATAGGCGTCGTATGAACCACGAGCTGTATGTGCTGTATGACGACGATAGCATTGTTACACGCATCAAAATACATCTGCTGCGTTGGCTAGGTCATGTTGTCAGAATGGATGAAGAAGCTCCAGCAAAGAAGCCTTTTAAAGGCAAAGACAGTTGTACACGCAAACCGGGAGGACCAAAAGCCCATTTGAAAGATCAAGCGGTGGGAGACACCTCAAAACTTTCAGAGATTTTAGAATGAGCGCAAGAGATCGAGGAGCTTGGAACGCTATTCTATGTTGGAGACCTGTGTAAAATTTCACCCAATTCGTATAAGAATTGCGCCCATTGGGGCTCACGAAGTAAAATAGAGAGAACGATTTATATGGGATCTGTATCGGGCTATAGACCGATTCAGAACATAATAAACACGTTTGTTGATGGTCATGAGAGGATCCGTCGTACAAAATTTCAGGCATATCGGATAATAATTGCGACCTCTAGGGGTCAAGAAGTCAAGATCCCAGATCGGTTTATATGGCAGCTATATCAGGTTATGAACCGATTTGAACCTTATTTGACACAGTTGTTGAAAGTAAAAATAAAATATGTCATGCAAAATTTCAGCCAAATCGGATAGGAATTGCGACCTCTAGAAGCTCCAGAAGTCAAATCCCCAGATCTGTTTATATGACAGCTATATCAGGTTATGGACCGATTTCAACCATACTTGGTACAGTTGTTGGATATCATGACGAAATACTTTGTGCAAAAACTCATTCAAATCGGATAAGAATTGCGCACTCTAGAGGCTCAAGAAGTCAAGACCCAAGATCGGTTTATATTGCAGCTATATCAGGTTATGGACTGATTTTAACCATACTTGGCACAGTTGTTGGATATCATAACAAAACACGTCGTGCAAAATTTCATTCTGATCGGATAAGAATTGCGCACGCTAGAGGCTCAAGAAGTCAAGACCCAAGATCAGTTTATATGGCAGCTATATCAGGTTATGGACCAATTTGAACCATACTTGGCACAGTTATTGGATATCATAAGAAAACACGTCGTGCTAAATTTCATTCCAATCGGATAAGAATTGCGCACTCTAGAGGCTCAAGAAGTCAAGACCCTAGATCGGTTTTTATGGCAGCTATATCAAAACATGGACCGATATGGCCCATTTACAATACCAACCGACCTACACTAATAAGAAGTATTTTTGCAAAATTTCAAGCGGCTACCTTTACTCCTTCGGAAGTTAGCGTGCTTTCGACAGACAGACGGACGGACGGACGGACGGACAGACGGACGGACATGGCTAGATCGACATAAAATGTCGCGACGATCAAGAATATATATACTTTATGGGGTCTCAGACGAATATTTCGAGTAGTTACAAACAGAATGACGAAATTAGTATACCCCCCATCTTATGGTGGAGGGTATAATAAGGGTTGTGTTAGGCCCTTCGACATCCTTTTTTATTTGGCCCAGATCGGTCCAGATTTGGATATAGCTGCCATATAGACCTATCTCTCGATTTAAAATCTTGGCCCCATAAAAGGCGCATTTATAATCCGATTTCGCTGAAATTTGACACAGTGGCTTATGTTAGGCTTTTCGACATATATAGTTAGATATAGCTGGCAAAAAGACCAATATTGTTCTACAAAATTGAACAGTGACTTGTATTTATTAGACCACTCAATGTCCGTGCCGTATCTGGTCCAAATCGACCCACATTTTGATATAAATGCTATGGGTGCATAAGTTATGCATTTTTTCCGGACTATGACAAAAGGTGGTTTACATATATACTCGAAGTGGTGGGTATCCGAAGTTCGATCGGGCCGAACTTAATGCCTATTACTTGCTAGTCCATATATTAATCTCGCAATTTAGTTTCTTTAGTCCTTAAGAGCTTCAATTTTGTCTGGAATTTCAAACATAAAGCACTGTAATAACAACAATATTAATAGATATAGTCCTCATATAATCAGATCCTCTGATGTGATTCCTGAGCCCCTATATGCTTCAGTTTTCATGTGATTTGGCAGAAATTCGGTATGTGATGTACATTTAACACCAACTTTATTCCACAATTTTTAAAATTTTCTTCTCTCCTCTTTTAACAAAGTGGTGTGAGCCTTTGCTTCGTTCATACATAGTTTGTGGTATTAAGTCTAGTCACAAATGTTGATATTAGTCAAAGTCATAAACAATCTATGCCACCACTCTGTGTGACAGTGTCAAACATAAATCCACATAATAATTCAAAGCATTGATCATCATCGGGCCGTGTACGATGTGTGTGGAGGATACCATGGTATGATTGTGTGTAGAAGCAAAACGGGCTAGGTCGAAGCGACAAAATCATATCGGTATAGACTCCTAGATAGACAGCAGTAGAATAGCAGCATGAAAAAAAACGGCCATTCATTTTGCATTTCGTTTTGATTTTTTTGTTATTAATAAAAAAATTATGTATGACAAATAGTTTGGCGCTTAATTTAGATAGGAACGGGAGCCAGGAACTGGCGTTTGAGAAAGTCAAAGGAACCAATGATTGCTGTGTTTGTTTTGTTTTAGGAAGTGCTGTGTCAACAATCGTTTGTTGGCTATGGTCAGGGCTGACGATGAATGGTGGTGGTGGAGATGGTGCTGGAACTGCTAGTGTGGTCTCCAACTACAAAAATACTGGAAACTACAAAAATGAATGAAGTCATGGCAAGTGCTTCCCATCACAATATTTGTTCGTTGTGATACTTACAATTAGTATGGCCTGGCTGTTCTGGTTGTTGCTGTTGTATATGGAGGCGCCACCACTTTTGGGTCATTAGGCAGTTGTTCTTTTGGTTTTGCATTTGGATGGAGCTCTTTTCCATTGTGCGTTGTTGTATGATTGCCTGATTATTTTGCTAGTCGAGCGCATGATTAAAGTTTTTCCTGAAATTTCTTGTCCCAATGACTTGGTGTGGCAATGGTTGTGCATTTGTTTTTTTGTATTGCAATAAAATAGTCGTAAAAATATATTGCTGTCGTCTTCCCTTTCTACTGCGTTTTATTTTTTTTGTGTTTTGTTAATGTTTGCATAGTTTTTTTGCTGTTTTGTTTAATGAAGTTTATTATTTGTTTGTTTGTTGTGCATTGTGATAAGCCAAAAAGTCATAACTTTTGTTGTCCGTTGATAATTTACGACATGCCTCGTATTAAAATCATATTTATATTCGTTCATGGCTACTATTCCATTCAAGCCACCAAGCTTGCATATACACATACACACACATATCGGCAGATGCATTTCTTTTGTTGTTGGTTTTTGTTTAATACACATTTTTGGATTAAAACAATAAAATGTGCATGACTATGATATGACCATTTAATTGGATACGGAACGACGACGGATTGTGTGCGAGTATGTGTGTGTGTGTGTGATGCAATACTACATTGGCATCACATTTGATTGCATTTAAATAGTCTAAAGTTCGCACTCGTTTATTATATTTTTTAATTTTGGCCAATATAGATTGAAATGTAATAAATTCGAAACACTTATTTACAAAAAAAAAGAATGTTTAGTGCGGCCACGTAATTGGAGAGTACACTAAAAAAAATTTAACCCAAAATGAATGAAAATTGAACTGCATAGTAGTAAAATTGGCTATGATTTGGCGCTTAAGGTTTTTAGACCCACCACTAAAGGATGGGGGTATATTCATTTTGTCATTCCGTTTGCAACACATCGAAATATCCATTTCCGACCCTATAAAGTATATATATTCTTGATCAGCGTAAAAATCTAAGACGATCTAGACATGTCCGTCCGTCTGTCCGTCAGTCTGTTGAAATCACGCTACATTCTTTTAAAATAGAGATATTGAGCTGAAACTATGCACAGATTCTTTTTTTGTCCATAATCAGGTTAAGTTCGAAGATGGGCTATATCGGACTATATCATGATATAGCCCCCATATAGACCGATTCGCCGTTTTAGGGCTTTAGGCCCATAAAAGCCACATTTATCATCCGGTTTTGCTGAAATTTGGGAGAGTGAGTTGCGTTAGGCTAATCGACATCCATCTTCAATTTGGCCCCGATCGGTTCAGATTTGAATATAGCTGCCATATAGACCGATCTCCCGATCTATTATGGATAGGGTCTTGATCCCATAATAGTCGCATTTATTATCCGATTTTGCCAAAATTTGGGACAGCGAGTTGTGTTAGGATTTAGATATAGCAGCCATATAGACCGATCTCTCTATTTAAAGTTTTGGGACCATAGAAGGTGCATTTATAATCCGATTTCACTGAAATTTGACACAGTGACTTATATTAGCCTTTTCGACATCCGTGTCGCATATTGTTCAAATCAAATATATCTACTAAAAAAAGACCAATATTTTGTTATACACAATTGAGCAATATCTGTACTTATAAGTATTTGATCCACATCGGAACATATGTCGATATAGGTGCAATGGGGCAAAAGGTATTAATTTTTCACCGTTGATAGTCGACTTCGAATTTTCGATTTGTTTCACAAAAAGTCGATTAGTGAAAAGTCGACTTTGGGATCCCTATGCCACACTATGCACTTAATTAATGAAATTGTTGGCGGAGAGCTAAAATAGGTAAGTACAAGTAAAAGCCCTCCATCATGGATCGCATTTGTCGAGTTCTTTTCCCGGCATTTCTTCTTAGGCAAAAAAGGATATAAGAAAAGATTTGGTCTGCTATTAGAGCGATATCAAGATATGGTCCGATTCGGACCACAATTAAATTATATGTTGGAGACCTGTGTAAAATGTCAGCCAATTCGAATAAGAATTGTGCCATTTTTGGGCTCAAGAAGTAAAATAGAGAGATCGATTTATATGGGAGCTGTATCGGGCTATAGACCGATTCAGACCATAATAAACACGTATGGTGATGGTTATGAGAGGATCCGTTGTACAAAATTTCAGTCAAATCGGATAATAATTGCGACCTCTAGAGGCTCAAGAAGTCAAGATCCCAGATCGGTTTATATGGCAGCTATATCAGGTTATGAACTGATTTGAATCATACTTGGCACAGTTGTTGGATATCATAACAAAATACTTCGCGCAAAAATTCATTCAAATCGTATAAGAATTGCGCACTCTAGAGGCTCAAGAAGTCAAGACCCCAGATCGGTTTATATGGCAGCTACATCAAAACATGGACCGATATGGATCATTTACAATACCAACTGACCTATACCAATAAGAAGTATTTGTGCAAAGTTTCAAGCGGGTAGCGTTACTCCTTCGGAAGTTAGCGTGCTTTCGACAGACGGATGGACGGACAGACGGACGGACGGACAGACGGACGGACATGGCTAGATCGACATAAAATTTCGCGACGATAAAGAATATATATACTTTATGGGGTATCAAAGGAATATTTCGAGTAGTTACAAACATTATGACGAAATTAGTATAAAAAGGGGGTGCACTATTTTTGCACATTATCATTTTGTATCATTTTGTACATTGTATCATTTTGTACATTATGGGTTGCCCAAAAAGTAATTGCGGATTTTTCATATAGTCGGCGTTGACAAATTTTTTCACACTTGTGACTCTGTAATTGCATTCTTTCTTCTGTCAGTTTTCATCTGTTACTTTTAGCTTGTTTTAGAAAAAAAAGCGTAAAAAAGCATATTTGATTAAAGTTCATTCTAAGTTTTATTAAAAATGCATTTACTTTCTTCTAAAAAATCCGCAATTACTTTTTGGGCAACCCAATATAATGGGTCTCATATGTTTTAAGGTACAAACAATATTTCTTTGTATGTTTCTATATTCGTATATACTTCATGTGATGAAAATGATCACGTGATGATCATAATCATGATCATGTGAAGAAAATAGTGCACTTTATACCTTCAGATAGTTTTATCCCAAAAGGCTCCAACGGACATGTAGCATTACTATGACAATATGTGTCTCAAATTCAATATATGTGAGAATAGAGTAGGAATTTGACATTGACATTTTGGGCCAACAATCTCAAGGGCTGCCAAACCTGCTCGAAAAAACACGATTTAAAAAAATCTGGTTCTATATGATGGGGGTTTAGGAGTAGAGTACGATCATAACATTCAACAAGTGGCTGAAAGTTCGCGTATACCTTAGTTGTCATGTAGCCCAATAATGGCAATATGATATTCAAATGAAGGGTACATGGCAGTGGGGTAAAAATTTGTTAAGTTCACATATAAAAGCTCTAAACCGTATGTATGGTAAACACCTGTATTGGCCATATAAAATCAAATGTCTAGCGCTCGCCCCTACTTCAATTACCATCAAACGGGCATATAAGCCGATAATATTAATATGGGGTCATAAAGAATAGGGGTGCGAATCCTAAAAATAGTAAATAAATAAATAAAAATGGAAGGGAAAACATTTTGGGCTAGGTGCGGCTACACAATCTCAACTTTTTGAAATATGCACCGCATTCAACCGAAAGGTATTGACAAGTTCTGTGTGCCAACAATGTGGAGTATATTTGAAGTCAAGATACAACAATGAGCCCTCGATGTTTAGATTATAAATATAAGTATGTTTTTATTCTGTGTATTGAAAAAGGCTCATCGGAGCTTAATTAGGCGGGTTAGTATTTATTAAACTCAATGCATAAACGCCTGAATGGGTCATTGTTCGCAAAGTTTGTGCGATGGTATTCAATATAAAGAAGTTAAAAATTACTTATTGGTCTCAACGGTATCTATAATTAAATGTGCTCCAATAGAAACTCGATATTTAGCTTTCCATTTAGTACATTTAAAATGAAATTGAACTTCAACATTGTACACCGGCTTTCCAGAGTAGACAATTTGTTCAGATTTAGTCTTTCCTTATGGGGTGGTAAAGTAGTAAATGTCCAGTATTGTCCACGTAAGCAGAGAAGCACGAACTGTTGTTGCACAAACTCAATCGAATTACATTTGGATTTTATATTAAGGGCACCATATTATGGAACCATTTACCAAAATCGGCCATACAAGGAATGTAGATAGGTTTATCGTAAAGATTGGTTCCACAAATGCTTTGTCCCAATCCTAAAGAACCATATGCTTTATTGATCCTCAAAGATATATTTGATCTGTAGTTTAGCCTTTGATTTAACAAGAACCCAAGATCCATGAATGACTACAGTCTCAAGGGGCGAACCATTTATATAAAGGGTGATTTTTTTGAGGTTAGGATTTTCATGCATTAGTATTTGACAGATCACGTGGGATTTCAGACATGGTGTCAAAGAGAAAGATGCTCAGTATGCTTTGACATTTCATCATGAATAGACTTACTAACGAGCAACGCTTGCAAATCATTGAATTTTATTACCAAAATCAGTGTTCGGTTCGAAATGTGTTCATTCACCGTAACGTTGCGTCCAACAGCATCTTTGAAAAAATACGGTCCAATGATTCCACCAGCGTACAAACCACACCAAACAGTGCATTTTTCGGGATGCATGGGCAGTTCTTGAACGGCTTCTGGTTGCTCTTCACTCCAAATGCGGCAATTTTGCTTATTTACGTAGCCATTCAACCAGAAATGAGCCTCATCGCTGAACAAAATTTGTCAAAATTTGAACACATTTCGAACCGAACACTGATTTTGGTAATAAAATTCAATGATTTGCAAGCGTTGCTCGTTAGTAAGTCTATTCATAATGAAATGTCAAAGCATACTGAGCATCTTTCTCTTTGACACCATGTCTGAAATCCCACGTGATCTGTCAAATACTAATGCATGAAAATCCTAACCTCAAAAAAAATCACCCTTTAGTAACTAGTGGTTAGATTATTCAATCTGTAAAACGATATATGTTTATACTTTTTATACCCTCCACCATAGGATGGTGGTATACATATTTTGTCATTTCGTTTGTAACACCTCGAAATATTCGTCTAAGACCCCATAATATATATATTCTTGATCGTCATGACATTTTAAGTTGATCTTGCCATGTCCGTCCGTCCGTCTGTCTGTCGAAAATACGCTTACTTTCGAAAGAGTAAAGCTAGGCGCTTGAAGTTTTGCATAAATACTCCTACACTAAGGTCGGTTGGGATTGTAAATGGACCAAATCGGTCCATGTTTTGATATATTGTAGCTGCGATATAAACCGATCTTGGAACTTGACTTCCTGAGTTTCTAGAGGGCGTAATTGTTATCCGGCTGAAATTTTGCACATGTCAATTTGGTATGACAAATAGCTGTCAAATAAACTTATCTTGGGTTTTGACTTCTTGAGCTTCTAGACGGCGCAGTTTTTATCCGCTATGACTAAAATTTTGCACATATTATTTTGGAATGACTTCCAACAACTGTGTCAAGTCTGGTGTAAATCAGTCTATATCCTGATATAGCTGTTATATAAACCGATCTCCCGATTAGACTACTAAGGCGCTAGAGGGCGCGATTGTTCTCTAATTTGGCTGAAATTTTGCACATGTCGTTTGAGAATGTGCCAAGTATCATCTAAATCATTCTATAACCAGTTATAGCCGCCATATAAATCGATCACCTGATTTGACTTATTGAGTCCTAGACGGCTTAATTCTTATTCAATTTGGCTGAAATTTTGGATATGGCGTTATGCTATGACTTCCAATAAATGTGCCAATTATGGTCTAACTATACATACCTGCCTTATAAATCGATCTTCCAGTTTGACTTTCTGAGCCTCTTGAAGACGCAATTATAACTCGATTTGCCTGAAATTTTGAAGGTGATATTTTAATATGACTTGTACGGTTCATATCGGTCAGTAACATCCCTACGGGAAATGTGCAGTCAATTGCCCCAAATATACCAGTCCTAAAATGGAGAATTAGTTACCGATCACAGGAAAAGTTTTTAAAAAGTCGCTTAATTATTGTAAAAAATTTTTTAGTCGTTAAATATATTTGCTAACTAATGTTATCTCAATTAAAAATACTTGCAAAGTATAAAATTTCCTGTTCCTTAGCATATGGTTTATACAGTTTCTAGAGACCGGGTCCACCCGGTACTGGTCTAAGGATTGGATCAGGGTGTCGGCCCGCACATTGCTAAAAGCCCCCTCAATGTCAATGCATACCGCCAGTGTGTACTTTTTGGCATCGAAGGATTCTTCTATTAACTATTAACAACCTCGTATAGGCCAGTCTCCACCGACCTTCCCTTGACATAGGCATGCCGTTTGTATTTGAGCAGTTCGCTCGATGTCCCCCTTTATCATGGTGTCCACAATACGTTCCATGGTTTTGAGTAGAAAGGACGTATGGCTTATAGGTCTGTAGGCATTTAGTGTTGCATAACTTGCCTTGTCGGGCTTGTGTATAAATACCACCCTTGCCTCGAGTCTGGATTTCGGATTAGATGCAAGGCCCAGGCACGCTGTGAAAATATTGACCAGGTTGGGCTCCAGATAGTTTGCCCCTTTCTGTAGTAACGTCGGAAGTAAGTCCGGGTGACTTAAATGGTTTGATTTGCTTGGTTGGTTTAAACCTACTTAAGTATTTGGCATCGAGTGTTTTTGTGGATCGGTTCTATTACTTTGATCAATTTAGAGCATTTAAAACAGAACCCAAATGACGTATTTTGTGCATGGAATAGTGAAAGATCACCGCAGTTTTATTTTCTCTGGTTATTAGATCAAGATTTAATGAATCATAGATGCAGTTTGGCGGCATTACTACTATGACAAGAGAGTTGAAGTTTTTGTTATCAACCGATTTAGACCATACTTACCACAATTGTTGAAAGTCATACCAAAATTTCGCTTGCAAAATTTCAAATCGGAAAAGAATTGTGGTCTTTAGAAGCTCAAAAAGTCAAGGCTCAAAATCGGTTTATATGGCAATTATATCAAAACATGAACCGATTTGGCTCATTTACAATCCCAACCGACCAATACTAATAACTCCTCCGGAAGTTAGCGTGCTTTCGACAGACACACGGAAGGGCGGACGGACATGGCTAGATCGAGACAAAATATCACGAAGATCAAGAATATATATAGATGCCACCGTAGTGCAGATGTTAGCATGTCCGCCTATGACGCTGAACGCCTGGGTTCGAATTCTGGCGAGACCATCAGAAACAATTTTCAGCGGTGGTTTTTCCCTCCTAATGCTGGCAATATTTGTGAGATACTATGCCATGTAAAACTTCTCTCCGAAGAGGTGTCGCACTGCGGCACGCCGTTCGGACTCGGCTATAAAAAGGAGGCCCCTTATCATTGACCTTAAACTTGAATCGGACTGCAATCGACCTTAGTGGTATGTTCATGGGCAAAATTTGCAATTTGCAAGAATATATATACCTTATTGGGTCTTAGATACATATTTCGAGGTGTTACAAACGGAGTGACGAAATTAGTATAGCCCCCAACCTATGGTGGAGGGTATAAAAATGTTACGCTTATATCCCTTTAAAAGAATTTTCTAAAGAACTTGACAAAATCCAAAACAAATTTTGTTGTATTTTTTAAGATTTTCAACTAAAATTTTTACTTTTAACCATTCACACCAAAAATTTGGTTGTTTCTCCTGTTCTAGATTGCAAGCGCAACATTTTAACTTTTAATCATTCAAATCAATTTATTTCCAATTAAACACAAATCACATAAGACTCAGATGATAGATTACATTCGTCGATGTATTGCTCAACATCATTAAGAAATATGTTGGTATTTTCCTCAATTGACCATAAAAGCATCAACACCATTTGCGGCTAATCAAACGATTGGCCGCTGTCTGTGCCTCATTGTGATGTTAATAATAAATCTTAAAGAGTGTTGAAGGAAGCGCCCTTCAAAATATTTGGCGCTTTTAAAATTATCCATTTTGTCCAAGAGGAACAGATTGAACAAAAATAGCTTCCGATTCTCTTAGAAATTCTCACCACAGCAGGGGCAATCAGCACAATCGGCTACAACAGCAAGCCAACAGGTGCTGAATGCTGTTTTATTGCCCATTCCAGCCCATAATGAAAATAAAGCGGCACTGAAGTCAAATCCTAATACTCGTAGAATAAATAAACATAATGATTGTATTGCGTGAAATGTTGTAGCGCCACCACACAGAGCAAACAAATTCGATCAGACCTATTCCAATTACCAAGTACGAAGCACATCCATATGTACCTCCAAGAGATGGGTGGGGAGCAAAGAAATCTGCTAGTCCCGACAGACATGATAGACACAACAACACCATCATCAAACACTACGGCACCACCATATAGCCCATTTTCGACGATTGTTTGGAGACCAAGCCGTAAGAAAACTCTTTGATGTTTTCCTTAATTTCATTGAATGCTTTGTTGTTGTTGTTTTTTCGCTTTCGTAGATTGAGAGTTGAGAATTCATTGCGGATGCTTTATTAGCTAGAAATTGTTTTGATAGTTGTTGTTTCTTATCTATAATTGTTATATAAATATAATGATAAAACTGAAAGTGTTTGGTGCAGAGTTGCCCTATTCGGGTATATTTGTGAAGGATGTAACATTTGTGAGAACTGAATATCATAGTCATTTTATGGTAAAAAGTGGGTGCTCAATGTTTGCCAATTGGGCTTGCTGTGATCAGTTTGTATTAGGATGAGAGGAAAAAAGTCTGCTGATAATAGCCAACACTGTTTGCCGACTTTTAGTAGTTAATTTTGCTGCTAATACTACAGTAGTTCTGCTGTTACAGCAAAATGTTACGGGCAAAAGCCTGCTAAATAGTCAGTTGTGTGCTGAAAGTGTCTGCCACTGAATTTATGAAGGGGTTGCTGGGAAAATGGAAATGCAAATTTTGCCCGTGAACATTTCACTTAGGAACAGCCGCAAACTTCTCACATATTAAGGAGTGCAGTCTGATTCAAGTTTAAACTCAGTAATACGAGGCCTCCTTTTTATAGCCGAGTCCGAACTTTAGATACCCACCACCTCGGGTATATATGTAAACCCCATTTCGTCATAGTCCGGTGAAAATTGGATAACTTAAGGACCTAAATTCGACACGGACATTGAGTGGTCTAATATATTCGTCACTATTCAATTTTGTAGAACAAAATTTTGGTCTTTTTGGCAAATATATCCAATTATAAACCGATCTGAACCATATTAAGGTCGGATAACGTGAGGCTCAGAAAAACTCACTGATTGAAATTTCAGCGAAATCGGGTAATAAAAAAAGCTTTTATTGGCTTTAGACCCCTTTATCGGCAAATCGGTCTATATGACAGCTATATCTAAATATAGTCCAATCTGTACCATTTTTGGGTCGGATATTGGAGGTCCAAAACTGCGCACTAATCCAAAATTCAGCGAAATCGGATAAAAAAATAAAGCTTTTATGGCCTTCAGACCCTTTATCGGGAGATCGGTCTATATGGCAGCTATATCTAAATAGAGACGGATCTAATCCATACTAAGGTCAAATATCGGGAGGCTTAAAATAGCCGACTGCTGAAAATTTCAGCAAAATCGGGTAATAAATAAAGCTTTTATGGTCTTCAAACCCTTTATCGGGAGATCGGTCTATATGGTAGCTATATCTAAATATAGTCCGATCTGAACCATATTTGGGTAAGTTGTCGGGAAGCCTTGAACTACTCACTGTTTCAAATTTCAGCAAAATCGGATGAAAAATGTATGGGCATTATACTCTTTATCGGAAAATCGGTCTATATGACAGGTATATCCAAATATGGTCCGATTTGGCCCGTTCAATAACTTACCCAGCGTGCATCAAAAAGACGTATTTGCGCCAATTACAGCTCAATATCTCAAATTTTGAAGGCTGTTGAGTGATTACAACAGACGGACAGACACACGGAAGTCGTTAAATCGTCTTGGAATTTTACGACGATCCGAAATAAATATACTTTGTTGGGTCGGAAATGGATATTTCCATGTGTTGCACACGTAATGACTTAATGAATATACCCCCTATCGTATGGTGGGGGGATAACAATTTAATAAAATAAAATAAAGATATTCACACTCGACGTCCTGGAGTTAACACCACACCACCTCAAGCATTACGGGATCGCCCGGATCTCCGCCTGCAGAACCGTATTATGGTCAGGCAGTCTGAAGCAGATCTCATTCTCTGGGTTCTCAAGGCTGACTCTGTCCTCTAGTTTTGATCCATTTGTGTAGCATTAAGTCGAGCCAAGACTATGCCGCTGGCAGCAGTGACTCGCACTCAAACTCAGGTAACCGATCTGAAAACTTTTTTTCTTCCGGGTTTCCTATCGTCGCCTCAATTATACCGCGATAGTATGACCTGCACCTATCCATTCTCCCATCGCCTTAAGTCTCATAGCCGCAGTAGTTTTCGGTTAAAGTACTCCAAGTTAGAATTAAGTGGAAAATGTGAAAAATCAATGTTTAGAATTTTGTAAAATATTAGAAATAGTAAGCATGGGGGTGTTATAACTTCCTCATTTCGTTTGTAACACTTCGGTCTCAAAACTGCTGAAGTTTATATTCACTATTGCCATAAAATTTCAAGTTGATTTTACGTTGCTTTTAGCTGTAGGAAGTATTGTGAACCAGTAAATCGCTTTAAGTAGTCTTATAACTCGCTAAAGTTAATCCGCAAATTCTGACAACTCCTTAGAAGCTAAATTCAGATAACTCTTCAGAAGCTAATTCAGAAATAAGAACCTAAAGTTGAAAATCTTTTGGTGGCCGATTCGCGACACGCACACAGCAGATGTTTCATAGATCTTTTTCCGTCATAGCTTCTGCAAAAATCGTTACTTGGAACCTTTAGACTGTCAGCATGTTTTTCATTTAGACAATGGCTTGTCATAACGGACACGATGCATGAGACATTTGTTCTAGCTAAAGGCGCTATTACACGGCATGTAGCTGCCTTTGACATGTCATTTTTCAATCACATGTAATTAAAAATGTTTGTCAAAATTGTCAATTTACACGATTTATTTTATACGATTTATCATTTTTGATATCGCACCTGTGTGTTATTTTCGTACGACATACATAACCTAAAACCTTTGTTTGATTGTTAAGATCCCTGGCCAGCTTCTGTGTGGGTTCCGGTTAGTTCCCGTACATCGAACCGTTCGATTTAGGAGCGTATCCTATCCCCGGACGCAAACAAATAGCAAATTGAGGCTGCACACCTACTAAACGTAAGTTCATCGTTGTTTCCGGCAGCACAGATTCCATAAAATGCAGCACTTGCGGTCGTCACCACACATATCAGCCACAGTCTGTGAAGGAATCTTTAAACGGACTGTTCCCGTGGCACATAACCTGTGGAAGTCATTCGAATTTGATCTCCCTTATCCGGCGAAGATGTGGATTGTGATAGTGATGCGTAGAGTTAAGAAACGCGAAGTCGAAGCTCCGTAGTGCACATGTGGTTGTCCATTAAGGTGTTCTCTTCCCGATCCAGTTTAACCTCATCTGAAACACTCTTCACAACAGTCAATTACCGAAAGATCCTAGGGGTGACTTTCGGCAGGCTTCTCTCATCGCCACCTCCACACTTACACAATTTGTGCTATAGCTATAACCAAAAACAAGGTCATCAAATCGTTAGCCGTGAGAGATTGTGGTTCAGACAAAGACAGCTATAGAGCATTGGGCCGACCGGTAGTAAATTACTTAACTTCAGCGTGGGCCGCAGGACTTGAGCAAAGCGCATTAGAAAAACCTGCAAACCTCTTAAAGTGCAGTCTTAAGAGCCATTACGGCCCATTAGAGTCCAATATCAAATATGTGCAGGAGACCAAGGTCCTTAAGTAAATAAATGTTGTTGAAGGGCATAATATTATTCTTCATATCATTTCTGTCAAACTCGCAAAAATTAAAGCTTCTAGGAACCGAACAAGGATGATAGAGAAAACGGTTTATTTGGGAGCTATATCACGGCTAAAGAAGTCAAATCGGGAGATCGGTTTATATGGAAGCTATATCAGGTTATAGACCGATTCGGGCCGTACTTGGCACTGTTGTTGAAAGTTATAACAAAACACATGCAAAATTTCAGCTAAATCGAACAAAAATTGCGGCTTATCAGGGCTTAAGAGGTCAAATCGGGCGTTTGGTTTATATGGCATCAGGTTATAGACCGTACTCAGCGCAGTTTTTGGAAGGCTAAGCAGAACACTACATGCAAAATGCACTACATTCAGCAAAATCGGATAAAAAATGAGGCTTCCAGGGGCACAAGAAATCAGATCGGATATCTAACTCTGAACCGATATGGCACATTTGCATTCCGCAACGACCTACATCAATAATAAGTATCTTTGCAAAATGTCAAGTCGCTAGCTTTACGCGTTCGATCTCTATCGTGATCGAAACGATCAAGAATATATATACTTTGTGGGGTGTTAGACTAATGTTTCGCGGTGTTACAAGTGGAATGATTGGCTTAGTTGACCCCCATCCTATGGTGGTGGGTATAAAAAGCGGCTCATGCAATTTGTAATTCACCCTACCTGGAACATGGTGCATTGTATTAAGCTTTAGTCGCCGCTTGACCAAACAAAACGCTCCCTTAGCCTCACAGCAGTGGTCGCAGCAGTTTTTCTATCCACAATTTCCAGAGGCTTTAGGTATAGCATTCAATTCAATGCATTGGATGTTGTCGTCCGCAGTGCGCCTGTGGACTTTTGAAGTGCCGTCCACTAGACCACAACACCATATAGCATCAATCCCATGGCAGCCGGTTGTACGTACCGGATTGACCCGATGGAGTTCTTCATCGGCAGGGGCTGCCGCCTCGGTGTATACACACTGCTACAACAACAACCATATTGCATAATAGATTCGACAACTGCAGTATATACCCAGTACATGACAGGCCTTTTAGACCCCCAACTTTTGCCAATAGTATATTTATCGGCTAACGTTCCCAATATGTCCAGTCGTAGTTGTTAGAAGTGCGCCCAAAATCCCTTATGTTCAACTGATCTGGAAAAATTCGGATAGAAATCTACATACTAGTACCAGGGAATGGGCTATATCAGGTATTGTAGTACAGTACTATGGAGTAAAATAAGGCTCAATCAGTGATCAAACGGTTGGTCATCGCTGTTAGTAAAATGGAAATTAAATTTAAATATATTGGGTTGCCCAAAAAGTAATTGCGGATTTTTCATATAGTCGGCGTTGACAAATTTTTTCACAGCTTGTGACTCTGTAATTGCATTCTTTCTTATATCAGTTATCAGCTGTTACTTTTAGCTTGCTTTAGAAAAAAAGTGTAAAAAAAGTATATTTGATTAAAGTTCATTTTAAGTTTTATTAAAAATGCTTTTACTTTCTTTTAAAAACTCCGCAATTACTTTTTGGGCAACCCAATAGCATCTTTATTTTAAAGTTTTGATTTTGGGTAGTTTTCATTGCTACTATCTTACGAATAAAAAAATTTTAAATTTCGTGCCAACTTTTTCTCAGTGTAGATTGTTTATAACACTAAGAATTTCGTGGATTCAACAATAAGCTGTAAGATATGGTCCTCTTACGGATGATCAACAGAATCGAAGGCTTGGAATTTTTCAAGAAGTACCAAAAGTTCTTTTTTAATTCCTACCGAGATTTCACCTAAAGGCCGTTACTATGATCACTTTTCGCAGCATTTTTTCGCAACCTTTTATTGCAACGACTCTGTTTTGAAGTTGAAATTAAGTTGTCACAAATTACAGTGTTCATTCATAATTTCCCTTTTAATATTGGATTTCGCCTTGGTCGAACCAATAAAAAATTAAGTCTGTTATGATAGCCTTGAGTTAGTTCTAGCACAATTCCAGCAATTAAATGTACATATTTGGGTGTAATTTGATGTTTCATTAGCGGCAACACTGGCCTAGTTTATCTTTGTGAGACGCCTTAATTCGCACATTGCAGTATGCTAGAGTCTCAAAAACACACACACACACAGACTTACAGGTAATAAACTCTTATTTGGCTTTTTATACGCTCCACCATAGGACGGGGGTATACTTATTTCGTCATTCCGTTTGTAACATAACGAAATATTGATCTGAGACCCAGCAAAGTATATATATTCTTGATCGTCTTGACATTCTTAGTCGATTTAGTCGTGTCCGTCCGTCCGTCTCTTTGTCGAAAGCTCACTTACTTTCGAAGGGGTAATCCTAGGTGCTTGAAATTTAGCACAACCACTTCTTATTAGTGCAGGTAGGTTGGTATTGTAAATGGGCCAGATCGATCCATGTTTTGGTATAGCTGCCATATAAACCGATATCGGATCCTGACTTCTTGAGCCTCTAGAGGGCGCAGTTCTTATCCGATTTGGCTACAATTTTGCACCAAATGTTTTAATTTGACTTCCAACAACTTTTCATAAGTATGGTCCAAATCGGTCCATAACCTGATATAGCTCCCATATAAACCGATCTTGGATCTTGATCTCTTGAACCGCTACAGTGCGCAATTATTTTCCGATATGGCTGAAGTGTTTTGTTTTAACTTTCAACAAATTTGCAAAGTATGGATCAAATGGAGTCATAGCCTGTTGTAGCTCCCATATAAACAGTTTTTGGATCTTGACTTCTTGAGCGGATAGAGGGCGCAATAATTATCCGATGTGGCTGAATTTTTTTGTTCTAACTCCTAACAACTGAGCAAAGCATAGTTCAAATCGGTTGATAACCTGATGTAGATCCAATATAATCCGATCACAGATCTTTACTTCGTGAGCCTCTAGACGGCGCAATTATTATCCGATGTGGCTGAAATTTTGCAAGTGTTTTAGTTTGAGCCAGGTATGGCTCAAATGATCCACAAACTGATATAGCTCCCATATAAATATATCTCACAATTTTATTTCTTAAACAATTAAAGGGCCCAATTCTTATCCGATTTGACCGAAATTTTGCACAATGAATTTCGCTTTAGTCTTCTACAGCCAAACCATGTATGCCCCAATCGGTTTATAACTTGGTATAGCTGAAATAGCAAAGCAATTCTAATCCGTTATCCTTTGTTTGTCTATAAATATGGGCCAAAGAACTTGACAAATGCGATCCATGGTGGAGGGTATATAAAATTCGGCTTTGGCGAACTCAGCACTCTCTCACTTGTTTTAGTTGAATAGATGGGTGTAAGTGTTTTTGTATTCGGCATTTGTGTTTATGTTGAGTTGTTCTTCTGTCTATTGTTTCACTCGGTTGAGCATAGAGTGCCACCAAGATAATGACAATGACTAATTAAACAGTGGGTGTGGTAATTAAATTAAGCTTTTGTAGGCACTAAATGCGATTCATGGGGTTGCAATGCAAATACGAATTAAGGAGTGCTTCAAGTGAACACTCGAACCTACTAGACACGTGACCGTATATGGGTGAAAGAGAGAATAAATGTCTTGTGTTGCTGCTCGAGGTATTTGTTCCACTTTCCTTTTCGCCTTTAGCCTTATAGTCTCTTTCATTAATTTAAAGTTTCGCAATTATTGGGCAATGAACTCAGAAAAGGTATGACAAAGATAGTTACAAAATGAAGGGCAGCGGAGTGTACTTTTCATCGTACTTCGATGAAACTTCGAATGATCAGCATTATCATCCCCTTTAAATTTGGCCAAGTTTTGGTTAGTTTGGAAAAGAATGAGATCAGACATAAGATGTCAACGTATCTGCCTAGGACATGTGGCCTAATTGCCTTTTTCTGTTGGTTCAGGTTTTCTAACCAGTGTTGCCACTCAAGAAAATTATTACCCTCCAAAAGTTAAAAAATTCTAACAAATCCGACAAAAATTTAACAATTGTTCTACAAGCCAGCTAAGAATCCTTCATATGTTTTTATACACACTACCGAGCAGTTGGCCATTTGGATTCCATTTGCAACATATCAAATTAATAGGGTGTGCCAGAGAAATTTTGAAGATTCGGATAAATGGCGACATTCATTGAGCATACACGGTTTAAGTAAATTTTTTAATTCGTGTCCACTCAATTCTTGTCCAAACAATTGGTATGTTAGCAATGGCGTCGCGAATGTTGTTCTTGAGGGTTTACACCACTCCCATAACGCATGCTTTGCTCGTCACTGGGAAAAATTCGAAGAAAAATTATGGAGAATTCGTCGAACAGTGGTATCAAAAATTCAAATAGCAGCTGCTTGTTTGCGACCCGAGAGTCGGAGGGAATACACAACTGACTGCCTCACTCTTTCGATATTTTCCAAAGTTTTGATGGTCCGTTGAAGTCCATTTCGGGGTTAAGCTACACTTTCAAACTCTCGAAATGAATTAACCCCCGACAGTATCGAATTACGCCCAGGAATGAATCTGAGGAACTTCAAGGCAAGGGCGGTAAGCACGTCGCGTAGCAACAAGTGAGCGACCGTTCGAAAAGAAGCTCTCCACGGCGAAGATCCGCTGCTCCCTAGACCCGAGCATGATGACAACTGACTGGAGAGAACGACTGACTGGAGGAAAAGTGTCTCTCCAACAGGTGCTCCAATACATCGCCGGGTGACTCGTGCTAACCTTTACCTGGCCTCTTCAAATTATTCTATAAGAGAAAACTTAGCAATTATTTTTCCTAATCTTGTGGGTATTTAACGCTCGATAGCGTCCAATCACTTAAAGAAATCCTCCTTTTTAGACTTAATCTCTTTTATAAACTCTGTCGGTTTCTTCCTTAAACATTTGATTCCTTTATTCTAACAGTACACTGATAGAAAAAGGATGGCACTTTGCCAATACCGGTTGGTATTATTTGATTACTTTTTTAATACCAATTGGTATGAATTTAATGCCGGACTTTATTTAATATGAATTTCATACCAAACGAAGTAGTCTTTTAAGAATTGACGGTATCACATTTTTATTCTTGTTATCACGGCAAAAGTTTTGTTTAGCTTTGTACTTAAAATATTGATGAATTTATATGATAACCTCTTCTGGGAATCAATTAATATGAAATCAATTGCTGAATACAAAGCATCAAGGTTGATCAATAAAACAATAACGGTTTGCTGCTAAAACCAACAACGGTTGGGTACTAAAACCAATAAAAGTTTGGTGTTAAAGCCAATACTAATTCGGTAACAAGGCTACTACCAAACGCTACTAACCATTTGATATTTCATCCATACCATGCTGTATTCCTTTGTTACCTACGATGTTGCTTTACTACCATGGTATCAATTTTCATCTTGGTGTAAGAGAATAAGAGCTATCCACTGCTCTTATTCTCTTGTATGGAGTAATCGAAGAATTTCAAAATAATTCTGAAGTTTTCATTTCACCATCTGCTTGGTGTTCACAATGACCATATGAAATAAAGAAGAATAGAGAACAAAGCTGTTGTAAGATTACAATTAAAGAATAGGATTTATTTTCTTCTTCTGATACAATTCTTAGTATCGTGGTTGAAATTAATATCTATATCTTTAATTTAAGCACTTTGTATTCATAATCGAAGAAGCTTATTTCCTTTAATAAGGCTCTTAAGGGAGTTCGTACCTCTGGATGTTATCTATGGTAATGTCCAAAACCACTTTCCTATTGAAAAGTTTAAAAGTGGCATCTGTCCTTCTGTTGTATATAAAAGGTTCTTTGTCCAGGATGAATTCCCGTACACTTTCCCCTCCGAAATGCGAATCCATGCCGCCACAAATATCAGGATAGGCGCTGGACTTATAAGCCAGTATTAAACCGTTATTTCTTTCCTTACAATAACGCAAATTGTTCCTCATTCCCACCAATGGGGCAACATTCGATCATCTTGCGAGTAAGACAGAAACATAGCGGTTTGCTTTTTTCTGCAGAACTAAGTCATCATAAAAATTAGGTTGTGGTCGATAAGTGAGCAAAGACCCAAATTTCGGAAATTCCTCCGTATAGAACGTATCGGCATTTGACTTTGACGAAATTTGGAATAGGTGGTGTTATGTATGTCTTACTTTCATTCCAACCTTATAACAAGTAAAAAGGCATTAAGTTCGGCCGGGCCGAACTTTGGATACCCACCACCTCGTGTATATATGTAAACCATCTTTCGTCAAAATCCGGTGAAAAAGGCATACCTTATGCCCCATAGCAGCTATATCGGAATATTTTCCAATTTGGAAAAAATATTTTCCAATTTTCGAAGAGCCTAAAATAAGTCACTGTATCAAATTTTAGTGAAATCGGATTATAAATGCGCCTTTTATATGGCAGCTATATCCAAATGTGGACCGATGTGAGCCAAATTGAAGAAGGGGCCGAGCACAACTCACTGTCCCAAATTTCGGCGACATTGGACAATGAATGCGCCTTTTATGGACCCAAAACCTTAAATCGAGAAATCGGTCTATATGGCAGCTATTTGCAAATCTTGATCGATCTACGACAAAATTGAAGAAGAATGTCGAGAAGAATTGAAGAAGAATGTCGAATTTCGGCGACAACGGACTATAAATGCGCTTTTTATGGGCTCAAAACCTTAATTCGAGAGATCCCTCTATATGGCAGCTTTATCCAAATCTGGACCGATTTGAGCCAAATTGAAGAAGGATGTCGAAGGTCCTAACACAACTCACTGTCCCAATTTTCGGCGACATCGGACTATAAATGCACCTTTTATGAGCTCAAAGCCTTAATTCGATAGATCGGTCTATATGGCAGCTATCTGGACCAATCTGGACCAAATTGAAGAAGGATGTCAAGTGGTCTTACACAACTCACTGTCCCAAATATCAGCAAAATAGGATAGTAAATGTGGCTTTTATGGCCCTATGACCCTAAATCGGCGGATCGGTCTATATGGCAGCTATATCCAAATCTGGACCGATCTGAGCCAAATTGAAGAAGGATGTCGAAGGTCCTAACACAACTCACTGTCCCAAATTTCGGCGACATAGGACTATAAATGCGCCTTTTATGGGCTCAAAACCCTAATTCGAGAGATCGCCAGCTATATCCAAATCTAGACCGATCTGTGCCACATTATAGAAGAATATCGAAGGGCCTAACACAATTCACTGTCCCAAATTTCAGCAAAATGGGATAATAATTGTGGCATTTATGGGCCTAAGACCCTAAATCAGCGGATCGGTCTTTAAGATGGCTATATCAATATATAGTCCGATATAGCTCATCTTCGAACTTAACCTGCTTATGGACAAAAAATAAAGAACCTGTGCAAAGTTTCAGCTCAATATCTCTATATTTAAAGGCTGTAGCGTGATTTCAACAGACAGATGGACGGGCATGGCTAGATCGTCTGAGATTTTTACGCTGATCAAGAATATATATCCTTTATAGGTTCCGAAATGGCTATTTCGGTGCTGCAAACGGAATGACAAAATTAATATACCCTCATCCTTCGGTGGTGGGTGTAAAAACCGATCTGTCGATTCATTGGAAAACAAAAAGGCAATCTTTCATCGGATGTGGATCCTATTTAAAATAGAAATAACAACAGAACATATAAATTCATCATATTTCGCTAGCACTGCTAACCATGACAGTTCAGCTTAATTTTTAAGATTTTCGTTTTATTTTTTACAATTAATTCAAACAATTGTGTCAATGTATTAGAAAATTCAAGGAGTGCCTGGCTCCAAGTCTTTGTTTTAGGATCGATATCGATCCATGATATCACACTATGGTTGAGTTATTTCTTTTAAATGAGAAACATTTGATTGTCATTCCTGTGTGCTGCTGAAAGATGAATGTATGCCCCACAGCAGCGTATACGAGAAGCAGAATACTGCGATTTCATATATATTTGCTTAGTTGGTAGATAGGTAGGTAGGTTGGCTCATTGACTTTTTCTGCGCTAGAGCTCTAAACATGTTTCTAATGATAATTTTATGCAACATCAAATGTTTGAATTGTTCATAAGAAAACCAATTAAGCGACTATCAACGACTTCTGTAAATGACAAATAAATCGTGAGCTGGTCGTTTGTTAAAAGCTGTGGCAAAAGTTGCAAATGTCTCTCTAACAAACGACAATGACGACGAATGCTATGCCGTTGCACAGACGAGACAAGACAACCAACCAGCCATGCCATTCACACACAGCCACTAGTCTGACAGTCAGCGATAAATGGACATTATGCAGCTCTCAAGCACTGGCCAATGCATTTGAGGTATGAATGCCTCTTTTGCTCTGTCTTTGGTATGTGGTTGGTTCTGTTTGTTTTTTGTTTATTTTGACGAATTGATGAATAACTTCAAGTAGCACGGATTGTCAATAAACGTGCAACTTTGGGGTGTACATTAGTTTAATATAAACCAACTAATGGAGGGGACATTGAGTTGAGCTTATAGCTAACAATGCACTGTGGTACATATTTGCAGTGGCTAATAGAATGCCAGTGGACTATGGATAATGAACCTACCATAATTTATTTAAACATTTTTCGTTTATTGCTCTTTCGAGACGAGCTGAATGATCGAAGAGTTTTTGCTATGGAAAAGGAAAACCAGAGATCACAACCCAACAACGCGTTTTGCCCTTGGTAAGGGAACTTATTCAACCACATTAGGTGTGGGGCTTCAGGGGCCATACATTAATATTGTAGATCCTACTTATATCGATATACCTCGAAACCGTGTTAACGATGTGAGTACGACACTAATCAAGTTCAACATCTTTTATACTAGCTATTCTTTTCCACCGCAGATGTCCTCGTTATAGTGTTGGATTTCTTGCCCTTACAAATACAATAGCTTCTATTGCATACTCATGTTATTTTTGCATCTTTTGGAAATTGTATTGATGGCTTCGAACGCTAGACTACGGCAAAGGCTCTCGATGTTGCTCCGAGCGTCCAGGTTCCAATCCTGGCTGGGCTCTGCCGAATTTTTATTTTCAAGAGATTTTGCTTCTTGAGGAAGAGTTAATTTATTTCATCATTTCTTTATTTTCTAGCCGAATCGGCCCGCTCCGCTGCGCCTTCTTTAACTCTTTAATATCTTTTTAGGATGTGGACACTTTGCCCTGAATGCGGATATCGAATTCATGTCATTGCAGCCTGAACGCGTTCGAATCCTGGCGAGAACATCGGGCAAAGCTGTATTTATCCCTCTTTAATGTTGGCGACATTTGCGAGGTGCAATGCCATGCATGGTCATTTGAAAAATTTTCCGCAAAGAGGTGTCGCACTGCGGGACGCCGTTTGAACTCGGCTATAAAAAAACTTCCCTTATCATTGAGTTTAAACTTGAATCGGAAAGCACTCATTGATGTGGGAGAATTTGCCCCTTCTCGGTTTCTGGAGGTAATATTCTTCCTTAGGGTAATGTTCTCATTAGGGGAGGGATGGCACCTCAGACATTTCGACTCAAATATGGATATCAAATGCCATGGCCAACTATGAACCGTTTGGAGGGTGTTTTTGGGTTGGGGCGACCACCGGCACTTTGCACTGAAATTAGATATAAATTCGTTCTTTATTCCCAACGGAAATGAAGTTCAGTTTAGGGGGTGCTTTAGGGCGTATCCCAAAACACTTGGCTCCAAAATTGGATATCAAACTCCTTTTCTACTCTCATATACCTTGCTTTTGAATTCCATAGTGTCATAATGGGATTTTAATTTTAATCTCATATTGGTAATATACTCCCTAATACCTTTCATTTGTGTCCCATATAGCCATGGTAGGCTAATATGCCCATTTGGGGGTATTTGGGGTGGGCGATTTCCCATTACTTGAACCAACTGTTTTATGCCGCTGGGTACTTGGTCCCGTTTTTGGGGTAAGAAGAAGGGTCCGCCTCCACCCGATATCTAAAAATTATATAGCATATGTTTCCCTCCAGAAAAATGTACACAATCTATGAAAATTTTAAGGAAATCGGTTCAGCCAAGTATCATATAGTCATAATGGGTCAAATGGCGTTTTTGACGGGTGGCGTGACCCCCTATACTTCGATCTGATTTTTGTATACCAGATTCGAAATCTACTCCCGCCTACCTTTAATTTGAGCACCATATTGAAATGAACGTCCTGTTTGGGGGAGTTTTGGGGTTAGCGAGGCCCGATGGGTACCTGGACTCAAATTTAATACTACATTCGTATTCTACTCTCCAATACCTTTCATTTGATACCTATATTGTCCCGATCGGTCCCCTTTTGATTTTGGATTGTGTTTTTGGCGTAAGGGGGAGGGTCCGTCCCCACTCCGATACCGAAAAGTATATAGCCTATGTTTCTTTCCAGACCAACCTACACAATATGCGAAAATGTCAAGAAAATCGTTTCTGCCATTTTTCAGTCTATAGGGAACAAACAATTGGATAATGTGCCCATTTTGGCCGTTTTTGTGGGGGTGAGGTAACCCCCTATACTTCTACAAGAATTTGTATGTCAGATTCATTATCTACACCCGCATACTTTTCATTTGATACCCATATTGTCGTTATAGGTCCAGTTTTGATTTTGGGTTGTATTTTTGGGGTAACGGTGGAGGGTTCGCCCCCTTTCGTTATCAATAAATTCTAAAGCCTATACCTACTTCCTGACCATATTCATAAACTACTCCCGAATACCTCTCATTTGAGTCCCATATTGTCATGATCGTCAAATAAACCTATTTTAAGGAGTTTTGTGGCTGGGGCGGCCCCCCAGGTACTTGGACCAACTATTATTATAAAATTCGTAGTCTACTTGAATACCTTTCATTTGAATTCCATATTGTCCCGATCGGTCCACTTTTATTTTTAGGTAGTACGTTTGGGGTAAAGGGGAGGATCCGCCCCCCTCCCGATATGAAAAAATTATATATCCTATGTTTCCATCCCTACCAACCTACACAATCTTCGAAAATTTCAAGGTAATCATTTCAGTAAATGGGCTATATCGTTTTGATATAGCAGCTATATAAACCTATCTGGGGTCTTGACTTCTTGAGCCGCTAGAGTGCGCAATTCCTATCCGATTTGGCTGAAATTTTGCACGACGTGTTTTGTTATGACTTGTGTTATAACAACTGTGTTAAGAATAATTCAAATCGGTCCATAACCTGATATAGCTGCCATATAAAGCGATCTGGGGGCTTGACTTCTCGAGCCTCTAGAGGACGCAATTATTATCCGATTTGGCTGAAATTTTGCATGAGGTGTTTTGTTATGACATTCAACAACTGTGCTAAGAATAGTTCAAATCGGTCCATAACCTGATATTGCTGCCATATAAACCGATATGGGATCTTGACTTCTTGAGCCTCTAAAAAGCGCAAGAATTATCCGAATTGCCTGAAATTTTGTACAACGGCTTCTCCGATGACCTTTAACATACGTGTCGAATATGGAATGAATCGGTTTATAGCCTAATACAGCTCCTCTATAAATCGATCTCTCTATTTTACTTCTTCAGCCCCTTAAGTGCACAA